>NC_080686.1:15278338-15581368 GCF_030445035.2 Dasypus novemcinctus
TCTATTTTTCCCACCATAATTTTGCCCGTCAGCACTGCCCACTCCCACTTCACTGACGGCAAACTCCATCACATTGTACCACCTTGTCCTTCCACCTGCCACACCACACCCTTTCCTATCTCGTTCCAAGGATTCCTTCTCACCAAAATTCCTCTCCTGTCCAATGAGACCCTATTCACCCTCTTAGAAAGGCCCATTCCTTAAATACCATGACCTCTACAAGCCTTTCCTGACAGTTCTTAGCAAAATGGTTCATTTCCCATGGATCCCTAAAGCTTTGCTTATACCTCTACTAAGTGTCAAGATCTGGCTGCCATTACAGTTAATATGGGTTGGTGGTATTTGTCCATCTCCCTGGAGCTTTATACTGGTCTGTGAACTGGACTGTGAGCCTCTTATGGACATTTATCTTGATTTCCATGGAGCCGAGCATAGGGATTGGCATATAATCTTTATTTAGTTAAATTACTGGAAAATGATAAGCTTACCTGTGAAATGCTTTATGAATTTGTTCTTTAAGTTCAAATCTCTTGGGGATATTTCTGGAAAGAAAAGAAGAAAAAACCCTTTAGAACTTCTTGAATGCATCCCTGCCATAAAATTTTTAAAAATGCTTATAAACGTGCTACAATTACAAGCACCTTACACAGATTTGTGGCAGTGTGTGAAGCTGATTCCAAAATCTCTGTCTGCAGCCCTGACCATTCTCTCAGGCTCTAGAGCTCCAAACATGCTACTGGCTTGCTATACCATTCTTTAGGACCCTTCACTGACCTTTCAAATAAAGCCTGGCCTGTACTTAACTTTTTATTTCCCTTCTGCCCTCAAGCCTATTTCTCCCTCTCTTCCCCATTCTCAAAAAATGCAAAAAAAAAAAAAAAAAAAAAAAAAAAAAGCCATCACTCTCTGTCCCTTGCTAAAAATTCAGGAAATTGTACTTGACTTTCCTCTTGCCCTCACCACTACATCCAATCCATTAGTTAGTCTTGTATATTCCACTACCAAAAAATTACCCAAATACATTCACTTCTTTCTCCTTACATCATTATAAGTCTAGTCAAAGTCTTCATATTGTTTTTACTATACTTTTGTAACACCCTTCTAATGAGTTTTCTCCTCCCTGTAATTCATTCTCCCCACAGCAACAGAGTAAACAAATTTAAATGTACTTCAGAGCTAAATACTCTCCCACTTAAAAGACTTTGTGTGCAGAACAAAATTAAAAATCTAACTGTATCTCAAACATCACTTTGCACTCACTAAAAATACACCATCCAGAAAATTCAATACATGAAAGCAATTTGGGAGCATATGCACTCTTTTAGAGGAAAAGAAAACTTAAATTTTAATAAAATATTTGAGCTTCAATGTTTGTTGGCCGATTTCTTAACCCATGACAACGTTTAAATTGAGAATGTCTTTATTATAGACTGACTCCTGTGTGCATGGAACATAGTATGACTATGATGCAGAAGGAAACATTTGGATCACCTCCCCCTAAGTTAGTTTCAGCCGCCATATTGATTTATGTAATATGCTTTGTAAGAGTCTTGGGAAATGAGGACTGGGGAATTCTGATAGCCCTTTGCATCCTGGAAGCCAGTGAGAGGTATGGGAGACACTTTCCCCAGCAGAGGCAGCTCCTGTATAAGCCAAGGGTACTGTTGTGAGAGGCAGCAAGAGTTTAAATTGGTCTGTGCTCCCCTCCTACTTGACAACTAATATTCACACTCTACAAACAAGTAAACCTAATCTAGAAAAGTAAAGCAGAAGTGAAAATGAAATTATTTCCTTCTATAAATCTTTTAGTGTTCTTTTCTTGGTTTGCCACAGGACTGCCGATGCAAAATACCAGAAATGGGTTGGCTTTTATAATGGGAATTTTATTGGGGGTAAAAGCTTATCATTCTGAGACTATGAGATGTCCAAATCAAGGACATGTGAGGGCAGTAGAAGACCTATGATTAACACATGCTCAAAGACTTAAATCATTCCATTTCTAAAAGCATCATAGACTCTAATTTGAATCTGTAGAATCTGGCACACTGCTGACTTCCAGGTATAAAGAGTCATATATTTTTAATAAATTACTCCCTCTTCTATACACCTCATAATCCATTTTGTAACTTCTGAAAGAACAATTATCACATTCTGTTTAGCATTATAGCTAACTGCTTTCAGGTGTGTTTCCACGGCAATATTGTGCACTGTTAAGTACAGAGTACACATCTTGTTTGTCTGTTATAACCTGCAGAGTGTAACAGCAGAGCTTTGCTGTCAGTGGGCATCTGGGAAATGTTCTAGGAATTGGAAGGTGAGAGGCTGACCCCTCAAATAGGTCAGTTATGTTTAAAATGGAAACAATCAATGCCTTTTATGGGCTCAGTACAGACCACCAAGAAAACCGTAATTTGA
The DNA here is from genome assembly GCF_030445035.2 of Dasypus novemcinctus. NCBI lineage: Eukaryota > Metazoa > Chordata > Mammalia > Cingulata > Dasypodidae > Dasypus > Dasypus novemcinctus. The sequence continues at coordinate 15,280,754 of NC_080686.1, forward strand.
ACATATTTGAATTTTAATTTCAAAGGACAAATATCATATAGGAAAGTAAAACAGATTGATCCAACTCAGACAGGGAAATGATGTTCAATTTTTTAAAAAATCCTTCTACCCAAATGGCTCACTCATCTGTTTGCTTGTTAGTTTTGCTCATTGTTTGCACTTATTGTCTGCCCATTGTCTGCTTTTTTTTTCTTTAGGAGGCACTGGGTACCAAACCATGTGGGAGGCAGGCACTCTACTGCTTGAGCCACATCCACTCCCCACTTATTTGTTTTTGCTTATTGTCTGGCTCATTGTTTTTGTTAATCGTCTGCTTGATGTTTTTGCTCATTGTCTGCACATTGTCTTTGCTCATTGTCTACTTGTTATGCTCATTGTTTGTTTGTCTCCTTAGGAGGCACCCGTGGGCTAAATTCAAACTTGTGCCTGTTTTATAAATAAAGTTTTATTGGAATGCAGCCATGCCCACTTATTTATGTATTTTCTATGACTGCTTTTGTGCTACAATGGCAGAGCTGAGTAGTTGTTGCAGAGATGGCATGCTGCTCAAAGCCTAAAATGGTTACATAAAAAGTTTGTCAATTCCTGGTCTATAGTATACCACACACACATGCAGGCTATTTCTGGAAGGATTCTCACTGAACTAAACTGGTGCTGTGTGCAGACAGACACAAGGGAAGAGGGTTCTGGGAGTGATAGAAAATGATCAATTTTTCTTCTTTCATAATTCTAACATCAAAATAAATTTTAATTTTAAAAATGTATCCATACTAATTTTGCAATAAAAGTGCTATAATTTGTATTTGGTAATTAACAGCATTCATGATAGTTTTTTGATCAACAAAATATTAACTATATAACAGAATAGATATTGTCTTTCTCTCTGTGTGTAACTTTGGTGGGACCTAATGCTATCTAAATCATGATTCCCACACAGGATAATAAAGCAAATTCAAGATTAAATATACACACACACACACTCACACACACACACATATTTACATATACACACACATCAGCCAAACTGGTTGCTTACTATCTTCTAAATTTTGCTATTCAAAGTGTTCCATAGTCCAGCAGCATCAGCCTCTCCTGGGACCTTGTTAAAAATGCAGGATTTCAGGCCCAGACCTTTAAGAATCAGAATTTGCATTTTAGCAAGAGTCCTAGGTGACCTGTCTACACACACTGTTTGAGAAGCACTGCTCTGACTCTTTCAGGTAAGATATAAGATTTGAAGATTCGTTACTAAATAACTTCATCAACAATCCATTATAACATTGGCACTGACTAATGAGTTTTGTTTGTTCGTAGTTTGTGATGATTAGAAGCTAAGACAAGTTCTTGGACCACAGCATTTTTCTCAGTCATAAAAGTCAGGAACTGTGACTCCTTGATGTCTATTACCCCCTGATGCCTGAGATTCCCCGGGATGCACCATGGCCTTTCCTTGTCCCCTCTGTCCTTTACGCCACCCAAGGTCAAGCAGGACTCCCACCCTCCAAAGGGATAGAGGTGACTGGGTGTCTTAGGAACAATCTATCCATGCACCTACAATTTATGTAAATGCAGTTTGAAGGAAATTCCTTAATATCTAAGAGTTTTGAAGATCAGGTGGTGCAGCCCCCTTCCAGGACAGCCCCTGTCCTTTCGGGTTTTGTATTAGAGATGGAGAAGCCACACGTGCTCCCGCCCAAACTGTTAAACAGTCATTATATTAATAAAGGGTGCTGGGCCCGATGGCCTGATCGTCTGGGTAATGAATCTGCAGCCGGGATTTTCCAAGAATTAATTTTTCCAGGCTAACAGATTTACAGAAAAGTAATCACACTTCCAGTGGATAGTCTTGTTCTATGCAGAGTTTTGCAAACTAAAGTCCCTGAGAACAATCTTATGGCCTGTTTTGTAAATAAAGTTTTATTGAAACACAGCCAAGCCCACTTGTCAACATATGTTCAATGGCTGCTGCTTTTGAGGGGTGGAGAAAGTTGAGCAGTTGCTAACTACTTTCTTACACTCTGCATAAACAATATATACAGAAGTGTTCTGCCTTAAGGAAATCACAATAGAATAAGTAAACTAGAAATGATTATTTGCATCATAAAAGTTCATTACTTTTACAATAATTTATCCAGAATTATTTTAAATGAGTTATTGAAGAATATTTTAAATACTATTCATTTACAAAATTTCTATGTGTTCATAATTTTTACATAAGTAAATATATTCTGTAATGTGAGGTTCAGTTAGAACACTTTACAAAAGAAATCACCTAGTCAATTTGGGCAATACAAATAATAAAGACCAACCTACAAAGAATATACCTATTTTAAAAACTTCTCAAAATATAACTCTTTTTAAAATAACTTTCACTCTAGTTCATTTACATTACCGAAAATAGTTGTAATTGTATTAGTTAAACATTTTTTTCTGATAATCTAAATACCTTTTGATAAAATGACTGTCTTTCAAAATTACTGCTTATTTAATTATTCACTCTTACAAACGGTTACAAAACTCACATCCTAAAAATAAAATCAAAATTTTTATAAGATCTCAACTGCTCTTGAGTGACATGATTTTTTTTAAAAACTTTTTATTTTAGAATAGTCTTAGAAGTACAGAAAAATTGTAATAATATAGAAAGTTACCATATACTCTCCACTCTGTTTCCCCTATAATTATCTTACATCAGTATATTTGTTACAATTAATGAACCAATATTGATACATTATTATCAACTAAAGTCTATACTTTATTTAGATTTCCTCAGCTTTTACCCAATGACCAGATCCCATCCAGGACACTACATTACATTTAGTCGTCATGTTTCCTTAGGTTCTTCTTGGCTGTAAGTCTCTCAAACTTCCCTCGTTTTTGATTACTGTTGGGGAGTGAATTGTGTACCCAAGAATAAATGGTCTTAATTTTAATCAAACCCATTGTAAATAAAACCTCTGAAGATGTTATTTTTAGGTAAAGTGTGGCCCAACTGAATGAGGTTGGGCTGTAATCCTGATTACTGGAGTCCCTTATAAGCAGAATGAAATTCAGACATAGAGAAAGCCACAGGAAGAGCAAGAAGCTGGAAGTCAAAAGGACCCAGAAGAGAAAGAAGATACATCGCTGTGTGGCAGAAAAGCCATGGACCAAGGATCACAGGGAGTCAGCCCCAAAACACCACAGTCTCTGAGGAAAAAGCATTACCTTATTGACACCTCAATTTTGAACGTCTCCTGGCCTCAAAACCATGAGCCTGGACAGACTTGGAGACGAATGGAATTAAATTGAGAGTTCAAGGATCAACACTCACATTTATGACCAACTGCTTTTGGACATGGTTACTAAGTCCACTTAATTGGGAAAAGAATAGCCTCTTCAATAAATGGTGCTGGTAAAACTGCATGTTCATATGCAAAAGAATGTAAGTGGACCCCTACCTCACACCACAAACAAAAATCATCTCAAAATGGATCAAAAATATAAAATATTAGAACCAGAACTATAAAACTCCTAGGAAAAAACAGGGAAACATCCTCAGGACAATGTGTTGGGCAATGGGTTCTTAGACTCTACACCTGAAACACAAGCAATGAAAGAAAACATAGATAAATGTGACCTCATAAAAATTAAAAACATTTTGCATCAAAGGACTTTATCATTAAAGTATAATGACAGCCTACAGAATGGGAGAAAATATCTGGAAACCACATATCTCATAAGAGTTTCATATCCAGAATATATTTAAAAATCCTACAATTCAACAACAAAAAGACAAATAACTCAATTTAAAAATGGGCAAAAGACTTACATAGACATCTTTTCAAATAAGATATAAAAGTGGCCAAAAGCATAGGAAGAGATGCTCAACAACATTAGCCATTAGGGTAATATAAATCAAAACCAAAATGAATTACTATTTCATACCCACTAAAATAGCTATTATTCAAAAATTGGAAAATTACAAGTGTTGAAGAGAAATAGGAACACTCAGTCAATGTTAGTGGGAATGTTAAATGATGCAGCTGTTATGAAATACAGTTTGGCAGTTCCTCAGAAGGTTAAATATAAAATTATCATATGACCTGGTAATCCCACTCCTAGGTATATACCTGCCCCCTAAAAAAATGACAGCAGAGATTTGAACAGATATTTGCACACAGATGTTCATAGCAGTACCATTCACAATTGCCAAAGGATGGAAGCAGCCCAAGTGCCCATCAGCCAACTAATGGATAATCAAAATGTGGTATATACACACAGTGGAATATTATTCAACTGCAAAAAGGTATGAAGTTCTGGTACATGTGACTGCATGGGTGAACCTTGAAGACAGCATGTTGGTGAAATAAGCCAGACACAAAAGGACAAATATTGCATTATCTCGCTGATATGTAATAATTACATAAATTCATAGAGTCAGAATCTATAATATAGGTTACCTAAAAACAGGGTGGGGATAGAGAATGGGAAGCTAATAATTACGTTGAATAGAGTTCCTATTTGCAACAATGGAAAAGTTTTGGTAAAGGATGGGGATGATGGTGGCATAACATTGTGAATGTAATTAATATCACTGAAATGTATATTTGAATGTGACTAAAAGGGGAAATTTTAGGTTGTATATATGCTACTAGAGTAAAATTTTTTGATAATATTAATAGAACTGTATAAAACAGTGAACCATAAGTTAAACCACAGACTATAGTTAATAGTACAATTATAAAAATGGTATTTCATCAATTGCAACAAATGTATCTCACTAATGCAAGATGCTAATGATAGGGTGGTGTATGCAAACTCAGTATTTTATGCATTATTTATCTGTAAACTTAAAAATTCCTCTAATAAAAAAAGTTCATTAAAAAAACAAAAATGTCAGTGAGCCAGGCTGCTAGGAGCAGGGACCCCCATCCTGCAGTCCTCCTGCAGCAGGAGTACGTGTGCGAGCTGGACTCTGGGCCCACCAAGGTTCTGGAGGCTGACTAAACAACAACTAATTGAACCCTGACGTGAAAAAACTAACCAACTAAATAAACCCATCAAGATACAATGATGACAGGACAGCAACAAAAAATTATAGACCATACCAATAATCAGGAAAACATGACCCAATCCAATGAACAAATTAAAAACCAGGAAGAGGAGTGGAACACTGACCAACTAATTAAAGCTCTCAAAACATGTATCATGGATCAATTTAATGAAATGGAGGAAGAGATTAAGGATATTAAGAAAACATTTGGGGAGCATACTGAAGAAATTGTAATCATGCACAAAAAGATAACAGATATGATGGGGATGAACAGCACAATTCAAGAAATCAAAAATACACTCTCAGCAAATAACAGCTTTGAAGAGGCAGAGGAGAGATTAAGTGATGTGGAAGACAGTACATCAGAAATCAAACAGATAGTAAAAGTGGTTAATAAAAAGATAGAAAAAATCCAGCAGGGACCTGAATGACAATTCAAAATGTGCAAACATACATATTATAGGCATCCCAGAAGGAGAAGAGAAGGGAAAGGGGACAGAAGGGGTGTTGGAGGAAATAAATAATGGCTGAAAATTTCCCAAACCTACTAAGAGAGATACATGTACATGTCCAGGAAGCACAATGCACCCCCAAATAGCATAAATCCCAACAGACCTACCCTAAGACACAAACTTGTCAAATTATCCAAAGCACAAGGCAAAGAGAAAATACTAAAAGCAGCAAGAGAAAAGAGAACTATTACTTACAAAGGAGGTTCCATAAGATTAAATGCTGATTTCTCATATGAAACCATGGAGACAAGAAGGCAGTGGTATGACATAGTCAAGTTACTAAAAGAAAAGAATTTCCAACTGTCCCCTGCTCCCACCCTGCCTTTCGCTTCCTTACACTTTGCCCGCCTGTTCCTCGTAACCTCCCTGTATTATGGCCCTTCTCAGCAGCAGTTTGTGCTGCTGCCTCCCTCTGCCCCTCCTCCCAGCCACTGTTATCTTCCCCCTCCCAGCCGATCGCTGTTCTCCCCACCTCATTTCAACCGCCCTCATCCCGTATCCGCCCCGGCACAACCTCGGAAACAGCCCCCTCTGCCATCAATGGCTTACGTCATAAACCGCAGGTCCGCCCTTGCCTCTGCAGCCAATCCTCAGCTGCCCCGCGGACATGCCCCTCCCACAACCTCCCCGCCTCCATGACACTATAAAACCCCATGTACTTCCCGAATAAAATCAGACCTGTGCATAGACCTCGTCTCCGTGGTTTTTCCTCCATCGAACCGTGCGTCCCCACCAAGCCTTGAGCCGCCCGCTGCCGCCCCGGTCAGGCCGTGGCGTAGGCCCGATCCCCGGCAGCGACTCGCCTGCAGTGACCCGCCTGCAGTGCCGCAGCGGAGGCCAACATCCAACCAAGAATACTCTATCCATCAAAACTAGCATTCAAAAGTGATGGAGAGTTCAAAATATTCACAGATAAACAGAAATAGAGAGTATTCTAACAAGAAACCTGCCCTTCAAGAAATACTAAAGGGAGTTCTGCAGGAGGAAAGAAAACAACATGAGAGACAGAGTTGAAGGAGAGTGTAAGACCAACTAAAACAACAAAAAGAGATTTAAAAAATTAAATGACATAAGACAAACACAAATCCAAAGAAAATATGGCTGAAATAAGTAATTCCTTGAAAGTAATAACACTGAATGTCAATGGATTAAACTCACCTGCTAAGAGACACAGACTGGAAAATTGGATAAGGAAATATGACCAATCTATATGTTGTCTACAAGAAACACATCTTAGACCCAGGGATTTAAGGAGATTGAAAGTGAATGGCTGGAAAACAATCTTACAGGTACAATAACCAAAAAAAGGGCGGGAGTAGCTATATTAATATCAGACAATATAGACTTTAAATGCAAACAACTTTTGAGAGACAAAGATGGACACTACATATTAGTAAAAGGAATAATCTTTCAAGAAGAAAGAACAATCATAAATATTTATGCCCCTAAAAAGGGTGCCTCCACATATGTGAGGCAAACACTGCAAAAATTGAGGGAAGGAATAAAAGCCTTGACAATTATAGTGGGAGACTTTAACACACCACTGTCATCATTGGACAGAACATCTCAAAAGACAATCAATAAAGAAACAAAGACTTTGAACAATATCTTAGAGGATCTGGACATCATAGACATATAAGAACACTACACACAAATGCAGCAGAATATACATTTTTCTGAAGTGCACATGGATCATTCTCCAAGATAGACCACATGCTAAGCCACAGAGAAAGTCTCAATGAATTCAGAAAGATTGAACTCATACAAAACAATTTCTCTGACCAGAGTGGAATGAAGCTGGAAATCTGCAAGGGCCAGATTTGGCACCAAGATATGGAAGTTATACAACACACTCTTAGAAAAACAGTGGATCAAGGAAGAAATCTCAACAGAAATCAATAACTAATTTGAAACTAATGAAAATGATAACATGACATACCAAAACTTATGGGATGCAGTAAAAGCAGTACTGAGAGGGAAATTTATAGCCATAAATTCATACATCAAAAAAGAAGAAAGAGCAAAAATTGAAGAACTAACTGCACATTTGGAGGGATTAGTAAAAAAAAAAAAAAAAAAAAAAAAAAAAACAGCAAACTAACCCCAAAGAAAGAGAAAGAAATAACAAACATCAGAACAGAACTAAATGAAATAGAAAATAAGAAAGCACTTGAAAAAATAAAACAAAGAGCTGGTTCTTTGAGAAGATCAATAAAATTGACAAATCCTTAGCTAGACTAACAAAGGAAAAAAGAGAGAAGATGCAAATACACAAAATAAGAAATGAGAAAGGAGATATCATCACTGACCCCACAGAAATAAAGACTATCGTAAGAGGTAAATACTTTGAAAAACTATATTCCAACAAAAATGACAATTCAGAGGAAATGGACAAATTCCTAGAAACACATAAGCAGCCTATATTGATGAGAGAAGAAATTGATGATCTCAACAAACCAATCACAAGTAATGGAATTGAATCAGTCATTAAAAACATCCCAACTAATAAGAGCCCTGGGCCAGATGGCTTCACAGGTGAATTCTACAAAACATTCCAGAAAGAACTAACACCAGTCTTGCTGAAACTCTTCCAAAAAATCAAAACAGAAGGAACGTTACCTAACTCATTCTATGATGCCAACATTACCCTAGTACTAAAGCCAAACAAAGACACCACAAGAAAGGAAAATTACAGACCAATCTCTCCAATGAAACTAGATGTGAAAATCCTCAACAAAATATTTGTTAATCACATTCACAACACATTAAATGAATTATACACTATGATATAGTGGGTTTCATTCCTGGTATGCAGGATGGTTCAACATAAGAAAATCAATGTAATACACCACATAAACAGATTGAAGGAAAAAAACACATGATCATATCTATAGATGCAGAAAAAGCATTCTATAAAACACAGCACACTTTCTTGATAAGAACATTGCAAAAGATCAGAATACAAGGAAACTTTCTGAACATGATAAAGGGTATATATGAAAAACCCACAGCTAATATTATTTACAATAGTAAAACACTAAAATCTTTCCCTCTAAGATCAGGAACAAGGCAAGGATGCCCACTATCACCCCATCTATTTAATATTGTATTAGAAGTACTTGCCCAAGCACTGAGGCAAGAGTCAGATATAAAAGGGATCCAAATTGGAAAGGAAGAAGTCAAAATTTCATTATTAGCAGATGACATGATCCTATTCATAGAAAACCCTGAGAGGTCTACAAGAAAGCTTCTAGAACTCATATATGAGTTCAGTAAAGTCACAGGTTATAAGATAATCCACAAAAATCAGTAGCATTTCTGTACAGTGATGATAAGCAATCTGAGGAGGAAATCAAGAAACAAATACCATTTACAATAGTAATAAAGTAATCAAATACTTGGTAATAAGTTTAACTAAAGATGTAAAAGACTTATACACAGAAATCTACACAACACTGTTCAAGGAAATCAAAGAAGACCTAAATAAATGGAAGAATATTCCCTGTTCATGGACAGGAAGACTAAATATTATTAAGATGTCTATCCTACCAAAACTGATCTACAGATTCAAAGCAATTCCAATATAAATTAACAAATTTTTTAATGAACTAGAAAAACTACCTATGAAATTTATTTGGAAAGGAAAGAGAGGCCCCAAATAGCCAAAGACATATTGAAAAAGAAAACGAAATCAGAGGAATCACACTACCTGACTTCAAAACATATTACAAAGCTACAGTAGTGAAAACAGCATGGTATTGGCACAAGAATAGGCACATTGACCAATGGAACTGAATTGAGAGTTCAGATATTGTGGGAGGAGGGGCACCCGGCTTGCCTCAGTGGCAAACAGTGCGGCAAGAGGTGACACCGCCTCTGCCCACTGGGCCTAGACAAGGTGACCACGCCTGACTAGGCCTTTGCTGCTAACGGCTAGCCGGCACCACCCTCCCCCTTCCTATCTCCCGCCTAGCCCAGCTCTCACTTCCCCTCTCCCCTCCCTTAAACCTAATCTCTTAGTATGCTGTTTGCCCAGCAACAGCTTACAACCACCTATCAGCTTAGTAACAGTGTCAGCCTATCAAGAGTTAGCACATACTCTACTGGCCAATCACTAGCCCAATGCCAGAACATTGCCTTATATGGAAACAGCATTTGCCCTAGCCAATCAGAACCCACCACACCACTCCCCAATCCTATAAATCTGCATCCCCTTCCGCAATAAACCAGACTTGTGCCATCAGCCTGTCTCCACGACTTCTTCCTGGGTCATGCACCCTCCACACCTTCGGAGCCCCTGAGGGAAGCCTCAGCGGCTGTACAAGGCTTTCTTCCCCACACCAGGGACCCCTCTCATCCCACAACGGGACCCCACTCGTCCCGCAACAGGGACCCCACTCGTCCCATAACAGGGACCCCGTTTCGTCCCTCAAGATATAGATCCTCATATATACAGTTATCTAATATTCAGTAAGGCCATCAAACCCATTCAACTGGAGAGAATGGCCTCTTCAACAAATGGTGCCTAGAGAATTTGATATCCATATGCAAAAGAAGGAAAGAGGATTACCATCTCACATCTTATATAAAAATCAACTCAAGATGGCTGAAAGACCTAAATATAAGAGCCAAGACCATAAAGACCTTAGAAAATAATGTAGGGAAGCATCTACAGGACCTTGTAATAGGAAATGGCTTCATGAACTTCACACCCAAAGCATGAGCAGCAAAAGAACAAATAGATAAATGGGACTTCCTTAAAATTAAAGCCTTCTGCACTTCAAAGGAATTTGTCAAGAAAGTGAAAAGAGAGCCCACCCAATGGGAGAAAATATTTGGTAACCATATATCTGATAGGGGACTTATATCCTGCATATATAAACAACTACTATATCTCAAAAATAAAAAGACAAATAACCCATTTGAAAAATTGGCAAAAGACCTGAACAGATGCTTCTCCAAAGAAGATATACAAATGGCTTAAAAGCACATGAAAAAATGCTCAAAATCCCTAGCTATTAGGGAAATTCAAATCAAAACTACAATGGGATACCATTTTACTCCCATAAGACTGGAAGCTATCAAAAAAAAACAGAAGACTATAAGTGCTGGAGAAGATGTGGAGGAATGGGAACACTCATCCACTGCTGGTGGGAATGCAGAAGGATCCAGCCATTCTGGAGGACAGTTTAGCAGTGTCTCTAAAAGTTAGCTATAGATTTGCCATATGACCCAACAATTCCACTGCTGGGTATTTACCCAGAGGAACTGAAAATAAGGACACAAACCAATACATGCACACCAATGTTCATAGCAGCATTATTTACTACTGTGAAAAGTTGGAATCAACCCAAATGCCCATTAACAGATGAATGGATAAGTAAAATGTGGTATATGCATACAATGGAATATTACTCAGTTATGAGAAGTAATACAGTACAAACACATGTGATAACATGGATGAATCTTGAGGACCTTATGTTGAGTGAAGCAAGCCAGGCACTGAAGGACAAATACTACTTGACTCTCTGATATGAAACAAGCAAACCAAGTTGTCTCAGAGAACTAGAGACTGGAAGATAGGCTTAAAGGAATTTGGGGGTGGTGGGGAAAAGGTTGCAAGCTGACATCTACATGGGTGAAGTCTATGATAAGCTGGAGGTAAGTATTTGTACAGGGAAGAGATAAGATGGGGGCATAGGGATACAATTGGTTGGGCCTTTGAGAGGTTGAGGGGGACTAGGGTTGGGAGGATGGGTCAGATGGTCCAAGGAATTGCAGGGAGGACCAGGGGGAAGAGTTGAATATGGGAGAATCTCCGGAATATGGTTGAAACCATAAGGTTGAGAAAACTCTTTAGAAAATATAATAAGGAAGGATTACATGTTTAAGGTGCTTAAGGGGGTGCAATTGGCATGGAGGCAGGCTGCTAGGGAGTGTGTGAGTGCTCAGTTTGTCATAGTGTGTTAAATCGTGAGTGTGAAGTTGTACCCACATCCTGGGGAGACTTGATGTTCTCAAACAGAGAGAATTGTGTCTCTCAAGAGAATCAGTGGCTCCCAATGGGTTAGGGCAGTCTAGTATGTCAAGCCCTCAGCATTGTTGCAAGTATCTGTAAATCTGGTCCTTCAAGTAGTGAAGATTAATTGTCACTGTGGGTCTCAAGGGGAGGGGGAGAGAGGTAAAGAATAAATGGAAGCAGGGCAACTGAGGGGTAATGGAAGTGTTCCACAAGATCATGTAACAATGGATATAGGACATGTTAACATACATAAAAAATGTATACAAGTTTATAAGCTAAAATGTAAACCATAATATAAAACATCAGGAAACTAAAAATTTAGAAATTTGTACAGTCTAAAATATAAACCATAATGGAAACCAAAATGGAAGCATGTTTGAAAGCCATGTTTCAAAATCTGTGCATCCGCTGCAGTAAATATAACATGCACATGTAAAAAGATCATTGATGCGGAAGGGGGAAAGGGTTTGATATTGGATATATGGGAGTCCCCTATATTGTATATGTGAATTACTGTGATCTAAAACTTTTTTGAAGACAAAATTAAAAATTAGAAAAAAAAATTTAAAAAGGAATGGATGTAGGCACTAAGAAAGAAATGAAAGAAAGTGCCTTGCCACTGTACATACAGGGCAACACCTATTACAGTGATGAAAGGCAAAACATTAAAAACAAATCTTTATAATATTGTTTATTTTTAGTAATACACCAATTTATTTTTACTTTATCTTGGTATTTCTAAATTAGTGTGTATACTTCTAATCTTTAAATCCATCACTATATTTCGTTTTCTTATTAATTGAATTTGGCAATATATTAGGCTTCATTTTTGACCACAGAGAGGTTCAACTATGGCAGGGGAGGAACATTGGTGTGGGGTGTTATTGATGGGGGGGCACATGGTTGGGAAGAAGTTCTCCAGGCCATGTATATAGGGGACATAAAAGTTTAAATAAAAGTTACAAATGACAACTGAGGGAGTGCTAAGTTCCTAGCCAGGGGAGCTCTGTCACATTCCCCAGTGGAACAGCAACCATCCCCAAAGTATAATGGCAAAGACCAACAATGAAGGATTTTCCCACAATGAGCTCTTGATACTGATGACTATGCTTATGAGTCTGTCTGCCTGAAATATGAACTAAAGCGGCAGGGTGCCTAAGAGTTACCCCTGAAAACCTCCATGTTGCTCAGATGTGGCCGCTCTCTAAGCCAAACTCAGCATGTAAACATATTACATTCCCCCTGGCATGGGACATGACTCCCAGGGATGAGCCTCCCTGGTGCCAAGGGATTACTAGCAAGCACCAGCTGGTGACATAAATAGAAAAAGACCTTGAATAAAAGAGTCAAGTTAGACCAGTAGAATATCTCAGCCCACATGCAGGATCATGAATTAAAAACTGCTTTTTGACTTTGAATAAAAGGGGGAAATGGCAAAGTCAAATGAGTTTATATGTCTAAGAGTCTTCAAAAAAGTGTCAGGAGGTCATCAGAGGGGTCACACCTATGTACTCCTCAGGAGGACCTCAGAAACAGTCAAAGTGGATACAACCCCAGGTACTGGTTCTCTTGAGGGCTATGGAGACCCACAGAGATATGGGCATAGCAGATAGCTCTAGAGCTCAGTACCATGTCAGTGGGCCCTACTTTGGAATTTGTGTCTCTGAGTGTGAAGAAGCTAGACTCAGATGTGACCTTTCTACACATGCCTCTTCTGTCACTTTTAATGAACCTTTGGTTGATGCTAGCATTGGTGTATATTCAGGAGACTTGAATCTCTGCACTGTCCATGTGCCAGCTGGGCCCTGAGCCTCAGCAGAGTTGCAACTCCTTCTCTCTGGTTCATTTGGACTTACACAGGTCAGTTAACAGGGAGGTGAAGATGGTCAATCACCACACCAGGGAACTGAGAGTGCCTACAATTGCAAGCAGGAGAATTGCATCCATCATCCATGTGGAATCTAAGTCCCCTCCCAATATAAAGGTGCAGTGGACATCACCTTCCCAGGGCCCACAGAATGGAGGAATAAAATATGGATTAGAGTAGACTTACTGATATCCTACTATAAAGCTTTTGTGACTACTAATAGAAGAAATTGTATCATTGATGAGAGAGTGGCCACAGTAGTTGCTGAGGGCAGGGAGAGGGAAGAAGAGATGTGATGAGGGGGTACTTTGGGGACTTTGGAGTTGTCCTAAATAATACTGCAGGATCAGATGCTGGACATTATATAGCCTGCCATAGTCCATCGAATATACTGGGGGAAAGTGTGAACTACAGAGTAAACTATTATCCATGTGGTAAAAAAACAATAACAATAAAAACAAAAAACAAAAGTGTGAGCCAATAAATCCCTGTTATTTAAGTCAATCCTTTGTATGGTATTTGTATTAGCAGCCAGGAAACTAATATAATGTCCTTGGCAATTTTGTGGGGTACTGGTCAGGTATTTTGTAGAATGTGCCTCAACTGAGATTACCTGGTGTTTTTCTCATGGTTAACCTGATGTACTGTGGGAGGAAGACCACAGAGGTAAAGTGCCATTTCACCACATCACATCAAGAAACCTACAATCAATATGATCATCAATATTAATTTTGACTTTGATCACCTAGCTGAGGTCATCTTTGTCAGTGAATTAGTTAACTGGGGTGCCCAAGAAAATACCAGGAAATTGATCAAGTCAAACTATGGGAATTTATTAGTGCATTTTTTTCAATTTTATTTTTATTTTAGATTACATAAATGATACATCACAAATGTATCAAATGTATCATTCCCATATATCCACCCCCTCTCACACATTTCCCCATTAACAACATTTTTGATTAATGTGGTACATTTGTGACAATTGATGAACACATTGAAGCACTGCAACTAACCATGGTCAATAGTTTACATTATAGCTTACACTTTGCACAGCACAATTTTATAGGTTTTGACAAAATGTATAATGGCTTGTATCTGTCATCGCAATGACATTCAGAACAATTCTAAAGCCTCCAAAATGCCCCATGCTACATCTTTTCTTCCCTCTTCCTTCCCTCAGAACCTCTGGTGACCACTGCCTTTATATCAATGTTACAAGTTCTTCCATTGCTAGAATACTATTAAGTCTACTTTAGTCCATAATTATATTCCCCCCTTTTGTGTGATCATTCTTCAATCTTGAGGATTTTAGTATGGTAATGCCATTGTGCTTCCAGTTGAGAGGGGGTTTAGATCCCATGGGGCAGATGGATGGAATTATCTTGCTTACAGTTGTAGATACTCTATGCTTTTTGGGATGGGTGTTGTCCATCATCATCCTTTTGTTAGTTGTCCTGGGCAAGTCCAATGTACTAGAGAGTGGGTATTACAACTCTGCTGAGATTCAGGGCTCAACTGGCATATACATATGTATATATGTATATGTAATAATTATATGTAATAATTATAGCTTCAAATAAAAGGGGCAAAGAGCCATGTGTAGGAAAATTATAAATGAGTCTAACTCTGTTACTGTAAGACCCACTGACAGAGTGCTGAATTCCTGAGGTTGTCTGCCCTGCCTATAGTGTCTAGATGTCTAGAGAGCCCTCAGGAGCACCCCTGCACCTGGGACATGCCTATACAGAATATGAATATGTTCAAGTGGTCATGGGGTATTGTCTCAGTGGGTGGATACCCATACAATAACCAAAAGAATATTGAATTCCCAACCTGGGAAGTCCTACTATATTCTCTAATATAGTGGTAGGAATCCCTAGAGTACATGGGCAGTGCCTAGTGAAGGAGGACAAATCAATATGCCAGATCCTGGGCATTAATGGTTGTACTTATGAGCCTTGTTTTGGCAAAATTGATACTTAGCTTATATTGCCTAACAGTAACCTCCTGAAAACCTCCTTCTTGTTCAAATGTGGCCTCTCTCTAAGCCAAACTCAGCATATAAATGCACTGCCTTCACCCCAATGTGAGATATAACTCTTGGGGATAAGCCTCCCTGGCACTGAGAGATTATTACCATGCGCCAACTAGCAATGCATTTGGAAAAAGACCTTGACCCAAAAGGGGAAATATTAATTACAAATGAGTTTTCATGGCTATGAGATTTCAAAGTAAGTCAGGAGGTCATTCCAGAAGTTATGCTTACACACATCTCACGAGGATTTCATTGAATGCCACAGTAAACAGTGCCTCAAGCAGTGGTGCATGGTTTTGAAGCCAGGATATTGTCCAGATCAAGACATCCTCAAGGTGATGCTTCCTCTGCAAAGACTGTGGCATTCTGAGGTTGGAAACCAGTCACCCTTGGACCTGGACTCCTCTGTCACATGACAATGCCTATGGCAGTCCCTCCTGGCCTCTCCATTCTTTTCTGGGTTCCACTGAATTTCAACTTCTCATTACTCCTTGTGGCTTTCCCTCATTCTGTCTGAATTTCACCCTGCTTATAAAGGACTCCTGTAACAGGATGACAACCCTCCCTGCTTGGGCTTGGCCACACGTTAACAGAAGTAGCCTTATCAAAGTGTCCTATTTACAATAGGTTCATACCCACAGGAATGGCTTAAGCTTAAGAATATGTTTTTCTGGGTATATAGAGCTCCAAACCACCACAGGTTTCACTGCTGTAAGGTTACTCCTTTTCCCCCTTTCCGTACTGTACTCCTTGGAAGGAGAGTTATGCTCCACTTCCTGGAGAGGAGAGTACCCACATAAATTATTTGGAATTCTTCTGCAAGGGAGATTTATCTCTTCTCTACCTCTTGACTTCATTTATTCAATTATGGTATGTATTTATGCCAGCATGGTCTCATGGATATTTATTCTACATTTTGATTTATAATCTAAGACTAGTTTATTTGTTGCTCAAATTGTTCGAATTGTTCTAGCTTTGGCCATTTGGCTCCTGAGCCTCTTTGACATATCTTATCCCTGTGGAATTTGCTTGCTTTTTTTTTTGGAGCATTCCTTACTTTTGGTACTACAAACCACAAAATCTTCCAGGCTCCTTTTGCCTATTTCCTGTCCAGCCCTAGAATCAGACATCTCTCCAAGGACCCCTAGTTGTAGAATGGTGTTAAAAACAAGATCGGGACACTAGGGGTTGTTGCTGCTTCTGGGCCCTCTCAGCTGACAGAGCAAGTGTGTGTGTGTGTGTGTGTGTGTGTGTGTGTGTGTGATGATTTTTAATACACTCAGTGTTTGAATTCTAAAAGAGTATTGTAGCTTGAGAGAACATATTTTTGGAACATACAGTGCCTCTAATATGTCACTGCTGATATTACAAAGGCCACATGCAAACTATTTTAATTTTTCTAAGTTCAAATATAGCCATACTGAATCACACTCCAAATCCAGCCGAACACTGTATTCCCTCCTGAAACTCAGCAGGCATGCTCGGCATTTCAGTCAAGGTAAAATTCTGTCAAACCAAACCCTTCCAAGTATGCTTCAAGTTCCTTTTTTTTTTTTTTTCAATCTGAGGTAGACAAACAAAATCACCTGTTAACTCCCTCCCACATCCTATGTTATAAAATATTATGACAAAATTCTAACAATATACTAACAATACATGTTTCCCAAGAACAAAATATTAAATGAGTCCAGAGAACTTGAAAAAAATATATAAAAATCATCTTGCAAAATAGATTTCTTTCTGGTTTCAAACCCCAGCTCAATTGCCCTTCTGTATGAAGGCTGATCTGAAAATGATTTATTTAGCTCTCAGGTTATTCTAGAAAAATTCCCTTCCCAGATTTTTAAAAATTATCATTTTCACAGACACTAAAAAAGACAAATGGGATTTTTTAGGACAGTAGTAGCAGAAAATATTTAAAACATATAGGTGTTCAGAAGTCCACACTTGGAGCCAGCCCTCTCTATGTTCTTACTGTATTAGGCAGTCAGAAGCTGTAGCAACAAATTGAGCCACTGGAAAACCCACGAAGGCTGTTTACTCAGTAGTAAATTCCCACCACCCTGTAAGCATAGTCTCTAAGAAGCAAAACTCTGCCTTTACTGAGATCAGAAATTAAGGACAAGTAGCAGGTTTGAAGTCAGAAGCCCAAGATGGGTTGGGGAAAAGTCAAGTCTGAGATTCCTGGGGTGGAGCTATTCAGCAAATAGTGAATGTGTGAATTTAGGGAACGAGGAAGAGAAAAGGAAAAGAGATAAACATTTCATTATCAGTAGCTTTGGTAGGTTGAATCACGTACCCCAACAAAAGCCATGCTCTTAATCCTAACCAGCATTCTTGTGGGTGAGAACTCATACATGAATAGGAATTTTTGGAGATGTTCTTTTGAATATGGTTTTGGCCCATTATCAGGATGGACCTTAATCCACATTACTGAAGTCGTATATATCAGAAGAAGTTGGGATAAAGTGAGTTAGAAAAGGTCACTCAGGAAGAAGCTGGAAGCCAGTGGAAGCCAGAAGAGCAGACACAAGGAGAGAGAGAGGTGGCCATGTGACAGGAGGAGGAGATGCAAGCCCCAGAGCCCAGGGACTGCAGCAAGCCAGCACTACAACCACAAACTGGGAAGAACCCATGGTCTGGCTGATGGCTTGATTTTGGACTTCTTGTCTCCAAAACGGTGAGACAGTAAATTCTTGTTGTTTAAGCCAAGCAGTGAGTGCTATTTGTCACAGCAGCTCTGACAAACTAAGACAGTAGCATCAGGCAATATCTAAAATTAAGAAAATGCATAGGATCCTGAACTCGACCAACAGATCAAGAAGGGAACCCTGGGAATGAAAATAGTTAAAGCGTGCCTGAAGAAGAGGTGGTGAGAAAGAAGAAATGGTCAGAGAAAAAGAACAAAGTAAGAATAATCCTGAAAATGTCAGAATCATGTAAAAGGATACAGAGAGGTCGGCAGCAGCAGTTTTTAGTTTGTTGTGTTTTTTGTTTTCTCCTTTTTTCCTGCATGATGACCCAATGTACTAAAGCGAACTCTTCAATGTAAAAAGAGGGTTGGGGAAAACAGATGTGGCTCCAGTGAGAGAGCTTCCGCCCACCATATGGGTTCGACTCCTGAGGTCTCCTGGTGAAAAAGAAGAAGAGAAAGCCCTGCCCGCATGGTGAGCCAGTGCTGGCCCAAATGCTCACGTGGTGAGCCAGTGCCGCGCCAAGTGAGTCACGCAGTAAGATGATGACCGTCAGAAGAGAGACAAGGAGAGAGCCAAGGTGCAGCGCAGCAGAGACCAGGAACTGAGGGGGCGCAATTGACAGGGAACCTCTCTCCCCATCAGGGTCTTCAGGATCGAATCCCGGTGAATCCTAGAGGGGAGAAAATGAGAAGAGAAGATAACACAGACAGCACAAACAGCAGGGCGGGGGGGGGGATAAATAAATAAATAGATAGATAGATAAATAAATAAATACATACATACATACATACATAGAGGGTAGGGAGGCGCCAGGGTTGCATAAGAGCCTTTCCTGGGCCAGCAGCGGCTGCCGGCTGACAGGCGCCCGTTCTGCTTTCAGGACACCTGGCTTCCCTTACCTGAACGGGAGGGCCCGGCGCTGCAGATTGCTACACATCAGCGCCCAGGGCGGAGGAGCCCACCGTATCCCCCGGCGAGTTAAGACACACAAGGGGTACAGCTGCGTTTTGTTTCGACATCGGTAGGGCCATCCAAACAAGATGGGTGTGGGCCGGGCAACGATGAGATTAACCCCCAGAGAACAGGGGTGGAGGGTGTGTGTCCTGGGGGCTGCGGGGGCTGCGGGGATAGTACTATGGGGGGAGGGGGAGCGCAGAGAAGGGCCCTGAGCCCGCGGTGGCGGGATCTGCTGGGCAGATGGGGGGGGAGTCATTCTCGGGGAGGACGCCTTGACGCCTCCGCAGCACGGTGCGCGTACCGCGCAGTGTGCCCGGGGACCCGGGGCTGGACCCAGCTGGGCGGTGGTGGGGACAGGCAGCGGGTGGTCTGGGTTTGCGAAGTTGGCTATGGGTTTGGCTTTTGTCCTGTGGGTGGTGGTAGATGCTGGACGAAATGGTGTCCTAATTGTATTTGTCTTATATAACCTGACTGCAAGGCAAAGAACAGTTACAAGAAAGCTTTTTTCCACTCCCTGTAGTCCTCTATAATAATTTTAGTCTAACATTTTCTAAATATATTGCTTCCCTATAGGAGGTGAAGGAATTCCTTGCACAATAAGAGCTTTCCAGTATATTTAAAAATACCTTACACTGAACATTTTTGAAATGTATATATAATTACTGCCAGATATATGTTAAATATTTTTTACCAAACTAATTTAAAATACTTAATTATATATTAAAATAGAATAAGCACCCACAGAAAAGATTTTTTCTAAGAATGAAATATATGTAGGTGTAGAAACCTGGACGGGAGAGGTTGCAGTCATACAGTCAAACAACTGAGCCCAACTTGACCAAAATATGGGATAAGCAAGTTTACTACTTATTGTCCACATACCCTGACATATACAATTATATATTTTTTTCTGAATCTGAAGTGTCTTTTAATTTCACCATGAGCTATGAAGTTTTTTCCATAGAGTGGCTAGTTTAACACTTCATCAATCATAGGAGCAATTTATTTATATTTTTCCGACTTAAAATTCAAACTATAAATCCTACGTTTTTTTCAAACAAGACTTTGCTCTTAAATGTACTACATACCATAGAAGATAGTCACAGCAACGTTCCAAACCCGGTGTGCATTGTGCTTCTACCATCTGAGGAGCAAGCACATCATCTGGCAACAGAGGGTCCCCTCAAAATTCAACCGAGGGAAGGGATGTGGCTCAAGCAGTTGAGCGCCTGCTTCCCACATGGGAGGTCCTGGGTTCAATTCCCAGTGCCTCCTTAAAAAAACAAAAAAGAAACAAACAGCAAGCAAACAAATAAAGAAAAACAACAACAACTCAGGGGAACCAATGTGGCTCAGCGGTTGAGTGCCTGCTTCCCACATATGAGGTCCCGGTTTCAATTCTAGGCTCCAGTACCCCAGGAGAAAAAAAACTTCAACCAAGTTCTGAACTCGAGAAAAGGCATCCACCTTGCCAGGCCCTTCATTGCTCTGACCCACCTGCAATGCTTTGGGAGAACCAGAGGCCAACACATTCACAAGCCCCGGGGGCTGGGGACACACTGAGTACCTCACACACAGCATCCCCTTCCATCTTCACAAGAGCCCTGTGGTGGCTCCTCTCCCCACTGTCCAGCTGAGTCACCTGAAGCTCAGAGGTGCCTGTTCCAGGGCCCACAAGGTCCAAGCTTCAAGACAGAACCAAGCCAGAAACCAGCGCTTTACCCAAGCCTTCACTGTGAAAATGATCAGGAACTAATGTTACACTATGGATGAACGTTTTACAAATCCGGCAGCAGGAAATATTGGGATTTCAAGCTTTACATGTCTTCAGTATTTTTGTTTTCTTGTTTTCTTACAAATAGCTACTGCTTAATAAATATGGTAAAATATTTTCTTTAACAGTAGACTCGCATAATTTACCATAAAGAAAACACATTCTTCCAAGAGCGAAGTAGGCATGTAGCACAAGTGAATAGTAATTATGGATCCTGTCAAATTAAAGCAAAATTGAGCACTCATATATTAAAAAAAAAAAAACCAACACCAACTATTAACAACAGAACAAAACGTTCACAGTTGACACACTCTTCAGGAAAGCAGTTAAATTCTGGATGGCTTGCCGTTTACCAGATTTATCTCTCAATATTTATTTTTGCACTGAACAGTAGTATGTCTTTTATTTGAATCCCATTTTTGAAGGTTAGTTGCCTAGAGTGTCCCCGTTTCTTGGGAGCTTCCCCTCTCCTGCACACCCCCACCCTGCTGCTCTTCTTCCTCTTATCTCCTTTCTCCATTAGTTTAGTCAGGCTGGGCTGTCTCTTCCCTGCACGTTTCCTGGAGGTTGAGATAGCACCAAGCTACATGCAGTTGTTTAAACAAAGCTTCTCAAAGTGGATTCCTTAAAAAAAAATTAAAATAAAAATTAAAAAAAAAATAGTGTTTCTGGGAAGCAGATGTGACTCAAGCAATTGGGCTTCTGCCTACTACATGGGAGGTCCTGGGTTTGGTTTCCAGTGCCTCCTGGAGAAGGCAAGCAGTGAGCTGACACCACAAGATGATGCAAGAAAAAGAGACACAAAGAGGAAAGATAATGAGAGACACAATAAACCAGGGAGCTGAGGTGGCTCAGGTAACTGAGCACCTCTCTTCCACATGAGAGGTTGTGGGTTTGGTTCCTGGTGCCTCCTAAAGAGAAGATGAGCAGACCCAGACAGCACGCAGTAAATGGACACAGAGAGCTGGCAGCAACAGCAAACAACAAGGGGGGAGAGGAATAAATAAAATAAATCTTTTAAAAAAAATAGCTCTTTCTATGAGACGTAAGTAGATGCTGGATTTTTTAAAGATTGAGTGGTGCTGCGTCTTCACTTTACCGCAGGACTTCACAGTGCTTGTTGTACTCCTAGAAGGGCCTCTGTGGGCCGTGTTCCTGAACCTAAGAGACCCAGGGGTGCTTGTTTCAAAACCTACTGGAAAATGGGGTCCCAGAGCTGTAAAACCTGAGGTACCTGTAAGAGAAGGGGAGAGGGTGGACAGAGAGTTAACAAGCTGGAAATTTGGTTGGGGTTGGAGAGGGCAGCCAGCAATTGTCTCTATTTTGAAGAAGCTTTCCAGGAGATTCTGCTATGCCACTTTTTTCCTCCCACTCAAACCATGATGTACATGAAAATCCACAAAGAGCTTGTTAGAAATTCAGATTCACAGGCTCCACCCACAGAGACTGGGTGTATCTAGGATAAAAGCCAGGAATTATACTTGTGACCCACTTGATTCTGAGGCCCTGGAAGCCGCATTTTAAGAACCACTGCTCTTGAAGGTAGGACAGCAAATACTGTGCTGTCTAGACATAACCAAATGCTAAGAAATCAGCTCCGACTCAGAATGGGAGGAAGTGAATAATAGGATGATAGGTGTAGTTTGGCTTTGGGGACAAATCCAAATCCAAATTCTTTGACTTTTAAAGTAAAAATGTTAAAGCACCCTCAAATTTCCTTTATCAAAAATTCAGTTTTGAAAAATTTTTCCTCATCATAGGCTCTGCACAGTGACTTTGACAAACTATAGAGTACAGGAAACTGAGTAATTCTGGGCCTCCAACTTGAAAGATTTAAATTCAGACAATATAATATCAACCTTATACAAGTTACAATATGATGAATGCTAAAGGAGAAGAAAGTGTTCAAAGGACAGATAAATCATTACTGAATAAGATAGTCTAGTCAAAATATTAACAATAGGGAGCAGATGTGCTCAAGCAGTTGGGTGCCTGCTTCCCACATAGAAGGTCCCAGGTTCAGTTCCCGGTGCCTCCTAAAGAAAAAACAGACAAGAAGCAGACAACAAGCACAAAAAATCAACAAGCCGACAATGAGTGCAAACAATGACCAAAAGGAAACAACAAGGAGCTAAACAGATGAGGGAGCCATCTAGGGGGAGAGGGGGTAAATATTAACAACAATTCCTTCTCCTTACTGTAAAGATCTTAGAAATCTGCTCTTAAATGCTTTAGAAACCATTTCCAACAATGAAACTGAAGACCAAAGAAAAAAATTAACATCGGAAAGGAAGTTTAAAAATCCTAGTTTTCATAGCCGATATGCAATTGACAATTAGTCTCTAGATTGTGCCATTGCAGAGAAAGTGCAGAAGAGAGCAACTGACAGTGTGTGGTTCTGTCAACTTTTTGGATAGGATTTCTCTTACTTAGCAGCTAGACGAATGGGCATCTGCAAATTGGCAGCAATATACTATCCAGAAACACTGTGAATGGTCAAAAAGTTAGCTCTGGCCACTCAGTATGTGTATTTATGATGATAACAGTTACCTACTATGCCCAACATATGGCGATTTTACTTGCTAGAGGATAGCAAAATCATATATAGCAAAAAAATCCCATATAACCTCTCCATCTGACATCTTCCCATGCTAACAATTTTCAGTAAAAAAAAAAGTGGCTTCAAGTAACTTTACAAAGAAAATATTAAACAGTAGTGGCCTGTTCCCCCTCCTTCCGTGGTGATATGCAAAATAACAAAAACTTATCTTCATTATTCATGTGTGTGGTGGTTTGAAGCTGTATGTACCCTAGAAAAACATGTTCTTAAACTTAATCCATTCCAGGGGATGCAAACCCATTGGAAGCAGGATCTTTTGATGAGACTATTTCAGTTAAGGTGTGGCCCATCTCATTCAAGATGGTACTTAATCCTCTTTATTGGAACTTTCATAAACGGGAATGAATACAGAGAGAGATGGGAAGTCATGGAAGCGAGAAGCTCAAATCAGTGAAACCTGGAAGAGAGAAGACAGACCAGCAGATGCCACCATGTGCCTTGCCATGTGACACAGGAGCCAAGGATCATTGGCAGCTGGTTTTGGGGAAGAAAGCATCACCTTGATGGTGCCTCAATTTGGACACTTTCCTGGCCTTAATCCATAAGCTAATGAATTCTCATTGTTTAAGCCAACCCATTTCTTGGTATCTGTTTTCAGGAGCTTAGGAAACTAAAATAATGTGGAAGAAATTACTACTCACCACATAGTGCTGACTAAGTGGGCAGATGGCATAGTAACAGGCTTTCAATAGAGAGAATTTGGGTTGTGCAGATAAAATTCCTTTATTACACAAGTTGCAGTAATATTTGATTTTGTCAGGGATGTTTTTTATGTTTTCACAAAACTGTGGGAATACTTGCTGTGTGAACTTAAGGTTTAGATCTTTTGAACAGGAAACAGTTTCAAAGACATTATAGAGGAAGAGGGTCTTAAAGGACAGAATTCCAACAGGCGAGATGAGAGAATTACATTCTGGAAGATGGCAAAATAGATGCCGAGCAGAATAGACTCTGCAAGGAACAGGTACTGGTACTCGGTGAAAGGCGCAGGGGGGTCCAGGTATGAGTCCTTTTGTGACCCCAGAAAATTGTGTTCTTAAGTGAACCCATGCCTGACATGGAAGCCTATTATAATATGGGGCCTTTGGGTTGGATTCAGTTCAGGGACCCATGAATTAGATCACTTTGATTAGGTCATTTTAGGGCCCCTGGCTGGACTAGTCAGTGAGGCGTGACCCAGGGTGGGTCTCCCCTCTCTTGCTGGAGACTCATATAAGTGGAGAACTGAAAGCAGAAACATATGGAGAGAAGAACAGCTGCCACTTTTACCCTGCCACGTGAGAAAGGACTCCAGAATTGTCTGCAGTGGCAGAAAGGCAAAGAAGCCCCAAGAAGCTGAGAGAGAGGTCCCAGAGGTCAGAGGCTGGAGTCGGTGAAGCACAGAGGCATGGATAGAGGTCCCCCTGAGGCATCCACGGAGAAGCTCAAAGCTGAAGAGACAAACCTGCCAGGTGTTTGATCACCCACAGCTGAGCTTGGGGAGAAAGCCAGGAGGAGAGGCCAGAGACCCAGACTGAACGCCACTGTTGTGCCTTGCACATGGTGCAAGTCCACGACCGCCAGGAGCCAACCTTGATGAGACAGCAGCTCTGATGATGCCTTGATTTGGACATTTCCACTGCCTCAGAACTGTATACTTTTACCCTAGTAAGTTCCTATCACAAAAGCCAACTCTTCTGGTTTTTTGCTCCCAGCAACCCAGCAAACAAAAATGGGCTATTTAGGTGATGCATGGGAGAACCAGGGAAAGAAAGATGGAACAGGTCACCAAGGGACTTGAAGGCCTTGCATTCAAGAGCAGTTCTGACATCCTTGAAAATCAAGAGAAGCCATGGCAGATTTGTGAGTGGGGAATGCCAGTCCAGAATAACCTTGCACAATGACCTTCACACTCCAAAAGAACCACAAATCTGATTCCAGAAAATTCAGAAGTGGTGTAAATGTTAGTATTTACTGAATCTCTTGAAGAGGAAGAGGTAGCAAAGGGAAGTGTGTGTGTATATATATATATATATGGAATTGAATCGTGTCTCCAAAAATGGCATGCTCAGGTCTCAAGCCCTGGTCCTGTGGGTGTGAGCCCATTTGTAAACAGTTCCTTTGGGAATGTTATTAGTTAAGGTGTGCTCAAACTGAATGGGGGTGGGCCTTAATCCAAAAAGACTGAGTTCCTTATAAGCAAAGGAAATTGGACACAAGGGATCTCTTGTGCCCCAGGGGGCAGCCCGAAGCTGGAAGTCAGCGGAACCCGGAAGAGAAAGGAGAAGACTAAGACACCTCATTGCCATGTGACAGAAAAAATTAGGAACCGGTCAGCCAGAAGACACACACCCTAGGAGGAAGCAAGCCTTCTAGCTTCTGTTAACTATGAGCCAATAAAGCCAATAAATTCCTTTTGCCTGGTATTTGTTTTAGCAGCCAGGAAACTAAAACAACATCAAAATGTTCCAGCAGCACCTTGCTGCTTCTATCCCCCCCCCCCCCCCCCCCCCCGTTTCGCACCAGTTTCTCCACCATCTCAAACTCCTCCAAAACCTCTTCTCTCCCCCCACTTCTCACACTTGCTGCCCCTTGACTTTACTTCAGCAGGTGTGTAAGCCAGTGTCCCCTTTTATCTGGCAGAATTTCAGGTCAGATTCTTTGCTCCATTCTACAGGTGTGAGGACTAGGGACAATGTGAGAGGGGACAGGAAATAAAAGGAAGAACGTGTGGGTTACAAAAACACACACTTTCTCATTCTTAGCCCAAGAACATAGATCTGCAGGGGGTGGAAGGGGATGAAGGGAGGCAACCAGACACTCTGGGTCACTGCAGCCTTGTGATGAGGGCTGGAACGAGGGTGACACGGGAAGGCATCCCAAGGCAGGATTTGTTGACTGAACAGACAGCTCCTCTCCTCCAGGACAAGGCTCAATGATGTTACTGGACTTTGCATCCTCAAGCCCAGCAGTCTCCTGCAACGTGAGGTGAAGGGCTGAATGTATGAATGAGTGAGTCAATCAACAGAATGAGGGCTGCAGAAGTGCAGACCCCCTCGCCGTGAGAGCCGCGGGGCCTCCAGGACCCGGTGACGCCTCTCCTGGGGTCTCTAGGACCACTGCTAGGGAGTGCACCCAGACAGAGCAGTGTCTACGCTCTTCTTATCCTCTTTGATCCTGTTTTCGAGTCCTCGGATTTCCATTCACAACCTCAGCTGTGGATGGAACGGGCACCCATTCTCTCTATGCTGGTGAAGTGCAGTAATCGAAAGAGGAAACGATCACAAGTCGCTTTGTTTTAAAGCAATGGACTTGGAGGATGACCGCGCAGATCTCTGTCAGGCTATATTGTATTTTTTTTTAAAAAAAAAGGGGGAAAAAGTACTTTGGATTCCTGCCACTTTCATTTTAACTTTTCAAATGAAATAATTGTTTTCTCACTGTCTTTTAGCCAGAGAAAAGTTGTATTTTGAGTCAAAATGCGCGATGGGGGGAGCGCGTGTAGCTCAGAAGTTAAAAGGAGGAAGCGCGCAGGGCGAGGCGCCCTCCTTCCTCCGCGGCGGCCCGGGGCTCTGCATTCTCAGGCCCGGGGAGCTCCGCGCCAGCGCCCGACACCCCGAGCGCAGCGCCCTTGGCTCCTCTGCTCTGCCCTGTCACTGCTGCGAGCACGTCTCCGCCCTGTTTGCGGACACCCGCCCCCCGCCCCTCTCCGCACCCTCACCCCCTGGACTGTGCACGGCGAGCGCAGGCCCCGAACTCGGCTTCTCCGTGAGCCCACCGGCCCGCGCGCTGCCCCTGATGCCGGGAAGCCCCCTCTGCTGCCTTAAAAGTGGAGAACTAGGCGGAAGGGGGCTGAAGAGCCGCGCGCTCGGTGGCTCTGCGCGCTCAGCGTGACGCGGACCCGGCAGAGGACCGAGGAAACCCGGGACCTGGGCGCGGGGAACCGAGCGGGGCTGGGGGGTCAGGGCCCCGCCCGGCGCCTTCTCTCTTCTCACTCCTTCTTTCCCCTTCTCACTCCTTTCCCTCGTCCCGGCGCGCCCGGCCCCCTCCAGCTGCCCGTGGGCTGCGCCCCGCGCTCCGCCGCCGGGTGTTCGCGCGTTTCCTCTCCTCTCGCCGACGCCTGCTGGGGCTGCTGGGGGCCCCGGGCACCGCTCCCTTTCCTCCCCTCCCCCGGGGCACCCCAGCGCCTGGAGACCGCGCCCTCAGGGCTGAGGTGGGCGCCGCCGAGGGCAGGGGCGCGGCAGCCTGAGCCAGAGGAGCCGGCTTGCGAGGCCGGCTGGAAAGGGGCCAGGAGCCGTCACTGGGCACGGCCAGGTGTCCGGCGTCGGTGCTTTTATGTCATTCTCACAAAGCCGGGGAGATACAGAAAGAGACCTGGCAGACGCGTCACTTGCCAGTCCCCCGCCGGGCCTGCGTTCCCTGGCCCGACTCTGCGCTGCTGCTCCACCAGCCCACGGCCACGTGGGAGGGCTATACAAAGGCTTTCGTTGACCTTGGGTCTCTATAAGTCTAATAAAGCCATCACCTCTTTTCCTGAGAGCCGCAATCCTCAGAGACGCTCTCCTCTCTGCTGTGCAATTAAGGCTTTCCTCGGTCCGTGTCCCTGCCCCCCGGAGAACTGCCCACCGCCACCCCGGCGCAGAGCAAAGTGTCGCTGCACGGGACTTACCTGCGCTTCTGGGGACGCCGAGCCCCCGGGAGGCTGCGGCGTGGATGAGAGGCGCTGGGGCGCGTCCGACCCCACGCGCGCGGAGGAAAGGCGACGGCTCCGGCTTCTCCGCCGCGACCCTCGCTCCCCGGCGTCCCCGCGGCCGTCCCTGGGTCCCGTGCGGGAACAAAGCCAGCAGCAGCAGGAGGAGCGCGGACAGCGCAGGACAGACCCTGGCGTACCGCATGGTCCGCGTCTGCAGGAGAGAGGAGACTTCAGAAGGTCCCCGCCGGGCAGGTCTTAGTTCAGGAGGGCGAGCGCCCCGGGAGCGCCGTGGATCTGGGCGCACGGAGCTCTGGGCTCACCTGCTCGCAACAGGCCTCCGGGTGCCCGCGCCTTCTGGCCCAGGAGTCCGGAAGGGCGTCGGGGTTGGAACCAGCCTGGGGGTGAGCCCTAGGCGCGCTCTTCCGAGGCGCTGGCGAGGGAACCAAGAGGCAGGGACCGCCGCTTTTGGCATCTGGGGATCGCGGGGCGCACAGCCCCAGAGGGGATCGACCCCGGGGCGGCACTGGGGAGGCGGGGCGGGTCCCATCCCCACCCCCACCCCCACCCTCACCCCAGGCCAGCCCCCTCTGATCCCCACCGAGGTCCCGCCCTCCGCAGACCCCAGCTCCAGGCACACGGGACCCTGGGAGAGGTGGCACTGCTTTTCTCCCGGCTGATCCGAGTTCCGGCCAGCCTGGTGTTCGTGGCTTCCCACGAAACACTCTCCGCAGGGCGGGCACAGTCTCTCGCGTCTCCTGTCTCCGTCCCTCCTTGCGCCCAGGAGGCACCGGCTCCGGGCTTCCTCCGGCTAGAGGTGCTGGGCGCCCCCCACCATCACCCAGTCTTGGGGGTCTCTCTGGCCCGGCTCTTCTCGCCGGCGAGGTTGATCAACAGTAGTAACTCCTTGTCAAAGCGCAGAGACGGGTGCCTGGGGTTTCCAGAGACCGCGATTCCCGACGCGCAAAAGGATAATTTACCTTTTTCCCGGGAGTCTGGCTCGACTGGGCAATGCTGTCAGGTCAGGTCCCTCGGTTCGCACCGCCGCTCAGGCCCTAGAGCACAACTTGGGCAGGCAGGAGCTCGCCAGCAAGCGCTCCCAGGAGAGTTCCCAGCCCCGGGCGGGGGGCGGGTGAGTGGCTCAGGATGTGAACAGATGAGGTCATCTCTGTGGCCAGAGACGAACGCCTTGGTCGCCTCCTGCCTCCGTTGGGGTTTCTCCGAGGAGGAGTCACCGGTCTGAGTGCTTCTGCAGGTGAAACCACAATCATTAACCGATGCTCCCGAAATCACGATGGCAGAATTGTTAAATTAAGGAACTCCTCTCCCAAATTGTCGTCAATGTTAAGGGAAGGAAAATGAGATTGAGCCCACAGGTTTTGACTGAAATACAGTGAGCGTCTCTGATCAAACTGTGGTTTGCAAATTACTGTGGTTTGGGTCCTTTTGTCAGTCCGCGTTATTGCCTTAGTATATTGAGAAATGTTGAAGTGGGTCTCTAATCAGTTGATTGCTAGTGTCTTCTCAGATGCAGTGACGAATAAGAGGGAGAAGCAAGAACTGCGTAATCACCAGCATCAAGAGGCGGAATGACTGACTCATTCTGCATCGGCCACTTTTAGGGTCTTCTACAAGGACATATTGTCGGTGGCAAACTCAGAAAAACAGTCCAGACTCGTTCCAGCAGTTCTTCTAGACTTGACCTCTCGAACGTACCAGGAAACTGGGGGAACTAAGGGAGGCTTTTGGAAACCCTATAGAATCATGTCCTTGAGAGCAACTCTTTAGCGGGTTGTTATACAGGTAAAGAATGTCCTGCTAAACGCTTTACTATTTTTTTTTTTAATTTTTTTTATTTTTTATTGACTTTGTAATAATATTACATTAAAAATATATATGTGAAGTCCCATTCAACCCCACCCCCCCACCCCCCCCTCTCCCCCCCCCCAATAACACTCGTTCCCATCATCATGACACATCCATTGGATTTGGTAAGTACATCTTTGGGCACCTCTGCACCTCATATACATTGGTTCACATCATGGCCCATACTCTCCTCTATTCCATCATGTAGGCTCTGTGAGGATTTACAATGTCCGGTGATTACCTCTGAAGCACCATCCAGGGCAGCTCCATGTCCCGAAGACGCCTCCACCTCTCATCTCTTCCTGCCTTTCCCCATACCCTTTGTCCATTATGTCCACTTTTCCCAATCCAATGCCACCTCTTCTATGTGGACACTGGATTGGTTGTGTCCATTGCACCTTTATGTCAAGTGGAGGCTCAGATTCCACCTGGATGCTGGATGCAATCCTCCCATTTTCAGTTGTAATCACTCTAGGCTCCATGGTGTGGTGGTTGTCCAAGAAGCTCACGAATTTGGCATTTCCAAAGCAGACAATGTCGTGTGAAGATAATTTCCACATAGGAAAGAGGAAAAGCAGTCTAGAAAAATAGTTTGATAGTCTTAAAAGGCTGTAGTTGGGGCAAATAAACTCTTTCTTACAGCTCCACTCAGCTAAATTAAAAAAAAAAATGAGGGGAGTGGGCGTGGCTCCAGTGGTTGAGCCCCGCTTCCACATGGGAGCTCCAGTTGGGTACCTAAAGAGGAAAAAGAAAGAAAGAAGGAAAGAAAAAACATTACAAGTCCATGGACACTGACAAGCATTCAGAAAATTAAATTTAATTAGAAATATAATAAGTTAGGGTCTACTGTGAAAAGCAATGGGAAGATGCGGAGTGAAATAATGCTAGTTGAAGAAGTGACACAGAAATGGCACTGAGAAATGGATTCCACATCAACAACCCATCAGGAAAAGAAAACCCTGGGAGCTGCGTATTTTCATTTTCTTAGCTGCTTAAATAAATACCATGAAATGGGTCAGGTTAAACAATGGCCATTTATTTGCTCACACTTTTGAGGTTGAGAGAAAGCCCATATGTAGGCATCATCAGGGCTTTCTTCAGATACTGGCGTTCTGGTGCTGGCTGCTGGTGATCCTTGGTTCTTGGCTTCTCTGTCATATCGCAATGCCCATGGTGGCTATTTCTGGTCTCTTTCTTCTCTTCCAATTTCCTTTTCGGCTTCTTGCTTCCTGTGGCTTTCTCCCTCCGTGTCTGAGTTTTCCTTCTGCTTTTATTTTAAATTTTTTATTAAAAATAACTAGATCACAAAAAATGTTACATTAAAAAATATAAGAGGTTCCCACATACCCCAAACCCCATCCCACCCCCACTCCTCCCACATCAACAACCTCTTTCTCATTGTGGCACATTCACTGCATTTGATGAATGCATTTTGGAGCACTGCTGCACCGCATGGGTTATAGTTTACATTGTAGTTTACGCTCTTCCCCGGTCCATTCAGTGGGTTATGGCAGGATATAGAATGTCCTGCATCTGTCCCTGCAATATCATTTAGGACAACTCCAAGTCCTGAAAATGCCCCCACATCTCATCTCTTCCTCCCTCTCCCTACCCTCAGCAGCTACCATGGCCACTGTCTCCAGATTGTTTAAAGGACTCCAGTAACAGCGTTAAGACCCTCCTGACTGAGGAGGGCCACCCCGTAACTGAAGTGACCTCTCCAAAAGGTCCTCCTTACAAAGGGTTCACACCTACAGGAATGGACTCATCTTAAGGAAATGCTTTTTTTCTCCAAACCACTACACTGGCTTTCTATAAATTGAAAGAAGAACTAATTAACTATGAACTAACTAACTAATGAACTAACTAACTAATGAGCTGTTAAAAGTCTGACAGTTTGGACTCTACTTATGGCTTCATCATTAGTCATGTGACCTTGAGCAAGTCATTTAGCCTCAAATTTCCTTATTAAAAGTGAAGATATCTCATTTCTATGGTTCTCAGATTGTAACTTGTGAAAAAGACACTTGGTGCATGTGAAGAATGCAGATTCTGATACCCCCCGGCGATCCCATTTCCACAGAGGAGGAGCCTGTGAATCTGTACTTTACAGGACTCTGGGCAGTTCTAAAGCTAGTGGTCCTTGAAGCCCACTTCTATTCCTTCCATAAAAATTGTACAGGGCTGCTGATGTGGCCAGTGGTTGGGCACCAGCTTCCTATATACAAAGTCCTGGGCTCAATCCATGGCCCTGGTACCTAAAAAATTTTATATTTCTATTTTTATTTTTATATATGCAAATGTAGTCTATAAACCAGACATAGTGGAAAACACTGGAGTTCCATTTCTGAAATATCTAGCTCAGGGATTTGTTCACCCATACGCTAATTTGATGATAGAGAAATAGGAAGCTTATAGATAAGTTACTTTTTGCTTTTTCTCCTTTGTTTTGTTCATTATCATTGACTACTTCCTTCTGTCCCAACTAAATGCTCCTTGCCTTTCTCTTGCTAATTAGTGCAGAGGCATCTTGAAGTGTTCAAGCTGATATAATCTCAGCTCATTTGTGAAGCTATTATTTTTTAGTAAAGGAGGGTTCTTGAATAGTTTGTATAAGTAAGGGGTTATGTGTATGTAGAAAAGTGTATTTAGTTGGTGTAGCAGTTTGATATTGGTTATTCCAAAAGATTATGTTTGTGAACTGATTTATTCCTCTGGGCATATTAGGTTATATTGGAGCCAGAGGTTTCACTTTTACTTGATTAGATAATGATTGGGGGTTTGATTGTGCCACATCAGTAGAAATGGCACCACAGAGAAGAGAGGTTGGAGTTTTGGTCCTGAAGTCTGGGAAGTAAGCACACAGAGAAGCAGATACTTGAGGAAGGAGAAGAGTCTCCCTTAAACACAGGCGGAGGCCTCAGGAAGAGAGACGAGCCATTCACCTGATAGTCTACAGCTGGCCTTGTGGACAAAGCAGAGCAGCTGAGCCCAGAGAGAATCGAGCCCGGGGAAGAGAGGAACCCAGGAAGCCTGAACCCTGACAGACGTCGGCAGCCATCTTGCTCCACACAGACTGTGGTGAGAGAAGTAGCGTAGGCTTAATGCCTGGTAACTGTAAGCTCCTACCCTAAATAAAAACCCTTTATAAAAATCAGCCAATTTCTGCTATTTTGCATCAACACCACTTTGACTAACTAATACAGGCAGTAACTAATTCTTTAAATATTTTGTAATTGATTAAAAGTATACATCTTAAGAGCTAATTTGGGGGAATGGATGTAGCTCAGTGGTTGAGTGTCTGCTTCCCGTGTACAAGGCCCTGGTTTCAATCCCTGGTACTTTCTTTAAAAAAAAAAAAAAAAAAAAAAAAAAGAGCTAATTTTTAAGTCTTGGAACTCAAATCTTATTTTCTTTACAAATTTGCTAATAAATTAAATGGATTAGATTTCCCTAAATATTTCACAGCAACTTTTAAAAATATATTTATTTATTTATTTTTTTAATTTCTCACCCCTCCCTCCATTGTCTGCTCTCTGTGACCATTTGCTGTGTGTTCTTATGTGTCTGCCTATATTCTCATTAGGCAGCTCTGGGAACCAATCCTGGGACCTTCCGGAGTTGGGGAGAGGCAATCATTCTCTTGCGCTACCTCAGCAACCTGGTCTGCTACATCTCTTATTATTTCTCCTCTGTGTCTCTTTTTGTTGTGTCACCTTGCTGCACCAGCTCTCTGCGTGGGCCAGCACTCCTATGCAGGACAGCACTCCTGCGCATATTCCACATAGGCCAGTGCTCCGCACAGGCCAGCACTGTGCGCGGGCCAGCTCGCCACACCGGCCAGCTTGCCGTCACCAGGAGGCCCTGGGCATCAAACCCTGGACCTCCTAAATGGTAGACGGCAACCCTATTGCTTGAGCTACATCCACTTTCCCAGTAACTGTTTTAATTTCCTTGTTGCTAAAGCAAATATCATGCAATGGGCTAGCTTAATCAATGGGAATTTACTGGATCATTGTTTTAAGACTAGGAAAAATTGCCAAAGTGGCACTGAGGTGATAATTTCTTTCCGGCGATTGACGTTTGGGGACTGGTTGCTGGTGATCATTGGTCCTGGACATCTGTCACATGGCAACACACATGGTGACCTGTCCTGAGCAGGCACTTCAAGCCCATATCTCTAGAGACTTGTGCATTACATGTCACTATTACCTGCTTTTCTTTTCAACTACAAACTCTTACATAAGCTTCATAATAATTTTCCTCATGGATTTTTTCTGCCCATATTAATGGAATTTTGGACATGCACACACACCTCAGTTTGCAACATTGTTATACCTTCTATTGTCTGATTTGAACTAAACTTCATTCAATTCATCCATAGTTTGGATCAATCCATATGCAGCATTTTTTGTAATATGATTGGAAAATCAAGTATGCATTTTCTTTATTATATCACATAATTTCCCCCTTTTGAGTAACAAGGAGAATCGTCATAATTTTCACAAAGTTATTTGTTTTCCTTTTGATGCTCATACAACTCAATTTAGTCAGTTGGAGTCAAATAAAAATGTCTCCTCTCCTTTTTGTACTCCACAGACATCTGTGAAAACACCCTGCTTTCTAGCATTGATGAAAGTTTCCAGGCACATCTTGATTCTCCCAATTTCTTTCTAGCAGGGAGAGACCTTGAAGTGGCTACTCTCCAGGAGATTGCAGTGGAGATGAGTATCAGATTTCTTGTATGTGAGATAGTATGGCAGGTGCAGTGACACCTCAGCAAGGTGTCAAAGACGTGTTTTAAAGGTCATAAGTTCAAGTGGTTGTTTCCAGTTTGACTCCAACTTTATTAAGAGCTTTCTTAAAACTACTTTTCAAATAGTTTAATGTCCCTTTTTTAGCCACACCAGTGTTCTCTCTCTTTAGAGTTTTCATTGTGTATATACATATGTGATTCATACAATTATGTAGTAAAACAAAGAAAAGAAAAGGAAAGGAAGGAAAAGGAGGAAAAAGAAAGGAAAAGAAAGGGAAAATGAATGATGTCATTTATAATTTAAATGAATAAATAATAGGCATAATTATGACCTACCTTATTTCCTATAACAAACCAGTTTTATGACAATATGCAGTTTCCACAAACATGTTTCACAAGTTTTAAAAATTAATGCAAGCTTTGGAGTTAATAAATTATGTTATGGGTTATTAAAGAAATGTTCTATGGTAAAATAATCTACCAAAAATATTCTTATCTCTACATTAAATATCAGAAAAACACAACAGAGAATTGGTAGAACATGATAAATAGCACAGCTTGGTCAAAATTAATGTTAATCTTAATTAATCTTCCTTTAAAATTTGAGTGAGACTGAGCATACAGGTAACGAGGCATTTTCTTTAGTATGCTGAATGGTAATTAATTTGTATTTTTTATCATCCTAAGAAAAAGAAAACTTTTACAGTGCAGCATCTAATTAAAGAAAATATGTTTAATTCCAGGGAAAATAGGAAATTGCTTCCTCTGTGCAAGACTCCCTGTACATTGTTCCTTTCTAATCAGGGCCATACAAGAAGAGAATCATACATTGTATCTCTATCACATGCTTTCCTGAAATGATGTGCATTTTCTGATTCCACACTGATGACCTCTGCCAAAGAGTCAACAACTGGGTCTTCACAGAAAAGCAGACTTGGATACAAATGAACACTAAGTGATAACATGTTAAAAAGAGGCATCCCTGAATGCACAGGTACCACTTTTTAAATTATCACTAAATTATATTAAAATTATAAAAAGCTCAATTTATAAGTGTTTGTGCACTCTCTTTTTTAAAGTTTGGTCTGAGCTGCCTTGGTATCACGTTTATGAATTCTGAATCAGCTAAGCAGCATACTTAAATGAAGTGTAAGGAAAAAGATAATATTCATGATTCTACAGCAAGTGCATCAGGGTGTTTTTGATTAATATATGTTTTGGGGCAGCTGAGAGGTTCAGAAACAAACTGACATGTCAAAACTAAAGAAATAAGTTATAATCTTCCTTGGAAAACATTTGACTTTTCACAAACTTTTAAAAGGTTTCTTTTCTATACTGAGTATACATTAAACTCCATAAATGATTGAGAATAATTCAAAAGAGTGAGAGATTGGAATTTAATTTTAAATTATTTAACGAACTTTTATGCATAAAATGCTGTCAGAGAATGAATTATAAGGCATAACCCTGGATAGGTTATGATGTTATGCCAGACTCTGAGGAAATGACAATAAAATCTTAAAAGTTACTAGATAAGAGTTAGAGGGATACATTTCAATAATTTGTTTATTCAGGTGAACAAGGGACTAGCTGAGCATGGCATTAAACTGTTTTCTATTTATAGTAAATTCATGAAAAGTTGAGAAAATTTTTTTCACCTATAAGTGAAACCTTGACCCATTAATGTATTTAACTAAGTAATTTTTCAAGCTTCTAATATGTAAGATTACTTAAAATATACCATTGACAATGCTCTTGAACACTTTTATTAACCTTTCGATGGTGTTTAAATTTTTTTTTAAAAAGAGTCATATAGTCTATGGTAGTTCAATACTGTACATACCCAGAAACCACGTTCTTAGAGCTGCCCCACTCCTGTGGGCGTGGCCCGTTGCGGGTGGGAGCTTTTGGGTGCGTTACTTCAGTAAGACATGCCCAGGGCGGGCCTTCATCCTCTTAGTGGAATCCTTTATAAGAGAATGAAGTTAAAAGGAAGGGAGAGAAAAGCAGAGGAAGACAGGGGCTGACAGCAATGAAACTCAGAAGAGAAGGGAGAGACACTCCATGTCTAGGTTAAACTTTCCTATCAAGTAAGAATTTCAGGACAGCCAGCGCACAGCTGCCATTTGACTCTCCTCTCTAGCACACTCTGATAATTGTTCTCTGTGTTCACTCCTCTGCTAGCAACGTGAATAGATCTGCATCTTCTACTTACGAGGCCGTGGACACTGATGACTATGATCTGCAAACTATTGCCTGTTTAAAGAGAGAAAATTGTTCTTATCGTCTAACACATCTCAGGAAAATATTGCTTGCATAATCTCGGGACAGGTGACTCTCGATCTTGTTTGATGAAACAGCACTAGAGTGTGAAAGTTTAAAACTCTCTCAAAAACACTGGACTTGTGAACTCACCTTTCAGACCACATCTACACCTTGCCCCTGTGTCCATCCTTTCTGGGTGGACCGCAACCCACCATCCTTCAGCCATCAATAAGCAATAGTCTCTGTCTATTTCCCCCTTCTTGGACTCACAATGGTCTTAAACATATTAGCTAGTGGCTGTTTTGCATATATTACCCCCTAACCATTTCATAAACTTTTCTAGCCTGAAGGCAGAGAATCATCCTTTTCATTCACATTAGTACTTTGAATAGAATTCATAAATATTTTGGTAAGGGCTCCCTAGAATCGGGTGAGAATATGGTATAAGGTCACAAATGAATCTTATGGGCTGCCTTGACATATGGGGAAACCTAGGAAGCCTTGAATAGCCTAAAAACTTCTCCTGCACGCTCTGCTCCTGCAGGTGAGGTCCCCTAAGCCAACAGCCTTCTTATCACAAGACCCAGGCCCTGAACCCACCGGTCTCTGAGTAGCAGGTTCCGGCTCCCTGCCGTGCTGTGGAATTGCTCAAACAAGCACAGCACATCCTCCTGCAGGCACCGAGAGGACACCGCTCCCTCTTGTTACTGAAAGGCTGCTTCCCATAACCCCTGCTGCTTCCCTCTGTGCCCAAGTGCATCTTCTGGGTGTTCCTTTGTGGCACGCAGTGTCCTTCTCCTTGGGCTGTGATCATATTAGATGTGACTGATAGACGGCTGTCCACCGCATCCGTCCAGTGTTGGGTGTTGTATATTAAGCTGTTCCCACAACCCTAGGGCAGGAATCCCTCCCTCCTCAAAGGGGTGAAGAGAAGATGGTCAGATCAGACAAAAATCAGATCATTCTTTCAAAAATATTCTAAAATGTTACTTTCGATGTAAGGAAACATTAGAATGTGAAGCTTATTCACCAATAGGTGGCAGTGGCTAATTAATTTCTGGACAGATAATTATCACACAGAAGTAAATTGCCAAAAATGCCTCCTTTCATTTTCTATCCCTGCAATTCATTTTCTACTAACTTCCAAATGCCCTCACCATCCCTGTCAGCTCTCTCCTAAGTAACTTTTGCCTCAACAATTGCAAGAGCTTCCTTAACTAATCTGCTCACTTTCTACCCTCCTCTAAGCCATGCCTTGAATTTCTACCAAATCATACTCATAAAAGTCTGATTTGATCATGTCACTCTCCTGCTTAAATATCTAAACTCTAGGTGTTCCTCATGGCTTCCAGTGTCAAGTTCAAACCAAGCAGCATGTTTTTCAAAACGATCATCGTGTAGAACATTTGTAATTTTTGCTCCCACTTTGTCATCCACCTACACTAGTCTTCTCAATTGTTCTCCCAAACAAAGGCGCCCCACTGTTGTGGGCGTGTCCCACCCGGTCCCTCACTTCAGCCCCACGTATTCTTCAAGGTTAGCTTAAACCCAGGCATTGAAGGACAAACACTACATGACCTCAATGATATGAAATAAGCAAGCTGCCTCAGAGAGCTAGAGACTGAACGATAGGCTTACAGGAAATCGGGGGGTGGAGGAAGGATGTGAGCCGACGTCTGCAGGGGTGGAATTTATGATGAGCTGGCGGTAAGTATGAGCACAAAGGAGAGATAAAATGGGGGCAAGGGGTTGCCTTGGGGGGAGGGGCTTTGCGGGTTTGAGGGGGGCTGGGGACGGGTGGATGGGTAATCTTGCCCAAAAAGTGGGGGGAGGGAGGGGTAGCATACGAACATAGGAGAGTGTCAGGTGTTGGTTGAGAGTAAAATGCTGAGATAATAGTATCAAAATATAATTAAGAGGGTTGCCTGTTTAGGATGCTCGGAGGGGAGGGTCTGATGCAGGACGGGCTCCTGGGGAATGTCTGAATGCTCATTTTGCCAGAGTGGGTTGTACCATTGGGTAGAGACCCAAGTAGTGCGAGTGGGGGTGGACCCACATCCTGGGGAGGACTAATGCCATCAAATAGAGGGAACCGTATCTCTCGAGAGAAAGGGTGGCTCCCAGGGCATTGGGGCAGTTGAGCAAGTTGGGCCCTGAACACTGTTGCAAGTATCTCTGGACGTGGCTCCTCAGGAAATGGAGGTTGGCTGTCGCTGTGGGCACCAAGGGGATGGGAAAATGGATGTTAAATGTGTGGAACCAAAGTAAATGTGGGATAAGAGAGGACTTTCACGAGAGTACACAAGGATGGATATAAAACATGTACTATTACACCATAAACATATAGGGGACGACAGACTAATAATGTAAACCATAATGTAAAACATAGGATAACTAAAAATTTAGAAAACTGTATATCCTAAAGTATGGTCCACAATGTAAGCACAGATGTCATCTTGTTTGAAAGCTATTGTCACAGAGTGTCTACATCACTGTAAGTAAATATGATATGAATAAGGTATAAGAATATCGCTGTGGAAGGGAAAAGGTTTTATGGTGGATGTGTGGGAGTACTGCATATTGTATATATGAATTACTGTGGTCTATGGCTCTTGTGAAGAGAAGTTCAATAATTAGGGGAAAAAAGAAAAAAGAAAAAGATAGGATGTAGAATTTTTCCAAGTCAACACATATTCTATATCTCACCTTTAAACCCATCGCTATATGCCATCTTACTAGTAAGGGAACCTGACAATATATTGGGCTTCAATTTTCAGGAAGTTTTGGATCACAGAGTGGTTCAACAATGGCAGCAGAGGAATACTGGTATAGGATACTATCGACAGGTGATATATGGCTGACAGGGAGCTATATAGGGCATATGTCCAGGGTGCATGGTAATGTTTGGATATACTCATAGTGGCAACAATTAAAAACTACAGCTGGGGGGGGGGGTACTGGGTTCCTGGCCGGGGGTGCTCTGTCGTGGTCACTAGGGGAGCAGTGGCAGTCCCCCAGGTGAACGGTAAGGACCAGGAAGGAATGAGGGTCCAACAGTGAGAGCATGACACTAATGACTATGCTTGTGAGCCTATATGCCTGAAATAAGAACAAGGCCTAGAGCAGCACTGTGCCTGGGAATTTCCTCCTGACAGCCTTTATGTTACTCAAATGTGGCCAGTCTCGAAGCCAAACTCAACATGTAAATGCAATCCCTTCCCCCCAGCGTGGGACATGACACCTGGGGATGAGCCTCCCTGGCACCGAGGGATCACTATCAAGTACCAACTGATGATGCAACTGGAAAATTACCTTGAATTGAAGGTTCAATGCGGATCTAGCAGAATATCCCTGTCTACATATAATAACATGACTTTAAAATGCTGTTTGACCTAATGTAAGGGGGAAATGGAAAGGAGAAATGAGTTT
Organism: Dasypus novemcinctus; assembly: GCF_030445035.2. NCBI lineage: Eukaryota > Metazoa > Chordata > Mammalia > Cingulata > Dasypodidae > Dasypus > Dasypus novemcinctus. The sequence goes on from NC_080686.1 coordinate 15,321,260, forward strand.
ATATGGCTATGAGTCTCTAAAAAAGAGTCTGGAGGCTGTCAGAAGGATTGCCCTTATGCACAACTGAGCAGAATCTAAGAGACAGATGAAATAGATACAACCCCAGGTATTGGTTCCTTTGAGGGCTAAAGAGACCCACGGGCTCTATGGTCATGGCAGATGGCGTTTACTGCCGTGTCAGACGGCCCTTCTTTGGAGCTGGTGTTTCTGCATGATGAAACTGGATTCAGATGGAATCTCTTTTCATTAGACTTTCATGCTACTTTACTGGAATTGTAGTTGGTTTTGGGGTTTAAGATATATTTAGGGGATTTGAATCTCTGGACTGACAATATGATAGCCAGGCCCTGAGCCTCAACAGACTTCAGCTCCTACAATCTGATTTATTGGACTCACCTCACTCAGCTAAGATGGAGTTGAAGAAGGACAACCACCACACCATGGAGCCTAGGATGCCTACAACTGAAAGCAGGAGAATTGCATCCAGTATCCATGTGGAATCTGAGCCTCCTCTTGACATAGAGATGCCACGGACATAACCAATCCAAGGTCCACAGAGAAAAGGTGGCATTGGAGTGGAGTGGGAAAAGTGGACATGGTGGCTGATATGGGTATGGGGAATGGCAGGAAGAGATGAGATGTGGAGGCGCCTTTGGGACTTAGAGTTGCCCTGGATGGTGCTGCAGGGGCAATCACCGGACATTATAAATCCTCCCAGGGCCCACTAGATGGAATGTGGGAAAGTATGGGCCATGATGTGGACTATTGACCATGAGGTGCAGAGATGCCCAGAGATGTACTTACCAAATGCAATGGATGTGTCATGATGATGGGAGTGAGTGTTACTGTGGGGGGAGTGGTGGGGTGGGGGTGGTAGGGTTGAATGGGACCTCATATTGTTTTTTTAATGTAATATTTTTACAAAGTCAATTAAAAAATAAAATATTAAAAAAAAAAAAAAGGTTAGCTTAAAGCCGGTGCTCTCCAAGCAGCCTGCTCCGTTTCTTAACAGCTTATCTGACTTAAGATTGTTTTCAAAGCCTAGCTCTCTTTCAAAATAAGGTGAGTTTTCACAGAGGTGTATTTCTTTGTGGAGAAAGTGGGAGTGAGAAAGAGAGAGAGAAAAATTAGTTGAAAATTTAACAAATTGCCATTTTGTCTCGATGGCAAAATAGTACCACCCTGGATTACGTATGTCCAAATACGACTGTCAGCACCCTTGGATATTCTAAACCGTATCCAGAAGAACTTACTCGAATGGGCTTCAGGGAGCCCCGGTGACTGCTCCTTCCCCCTTCTCAGGGTGATGTTTGCCTCTGTGTCTGGACCTGGGCCCCGTCTACTTTACTGAAGCCCCCAGACCGCAGCCCTGGTTTACTGTGCACACTGGGGGACCTGCCTGCTGCACGCAGGGATCCTGTGGCTCTTCCCTCCTGTTTCCCATCCCCATCTGCATCTCAGATGCCTAAAGGCTGATGTAAACAGAAAGTAAAATGTAAGTTAGCATTCTATCCTTTTTTTTTTTTTAAGGAGGTTCAGGGGTTTGAACTGGGACCTTGTGTGTGGGAAAAGCAGGCACTCAAATTAGTGAGCTATACCTCCTCCCTGCATTCATTTTTAAATGTAATTTAATGTCCCAAAGATTGTTCTAAGTATTTGAGATGCAAAAGTGAAAAAAAAAAAAAGCCCTCTCTTCACTGAGCTAACATGGGGGGTGAGTAGGGAGGGGACAGAAGGAATAGACTTTAAGTGATAGGCATAATAAACAAGTAGATGTTTTAGTATACTAGCATGTTGTAAGACTGGGAGGAAGATTAGACCATGTTAAGGATGATAAAAAGTATGGGAAAGATGGAGAAGGGAGGAAGGGAGTGGTCTGAAAACTCTAAAGAGAGCAGTCTGGTTAAGCCTCATTGAGAAGGTGGCATTTGAGCAGATGCAGGAAGGAAGTGAGGAAGTCATCTGTGGTAGACTGAACTGTTTATCTCCTCAAAGTTTATGTTCTTAATCATAGTCCATACTCCTATGGTGTGAAGATATTATTATTAGTTGAGTGACCAACAGAATCAGGGTGGGCCTTAACCTGTATACATGGAGACATGAAGAGTAAGGCACAGGGAAGAGCCAGAGGCTGGAGACAATGGAAACAGAAGAGCAGACACAAAGGAGAGGGAGATTTTCTCGTGATAGGAGGCAGAGATGTAAGCCAAGGAACCCCCAGGATCATGGCAAGTCAGTACCAGAATGCGACAGAATTTGGAAGAAAGCCTGGCCTTGTAGACACCTTAATTTTGGACTTTCAGCCTCTAAAACTGTGAGCCAATACATTCTTGTTAAACCAACCCATGGAGTGCTATTTGTCATAGCAGTCCTGTCAGCTTCAGTTAGTACCTCAGAGATGTCCAGGGAGGAGCATCCCAAGCAGAGGGCACAATGCTTCAAAGGACCTCTGCCAGGAGAGGAGCCTGGCATATTTGAGAACCTCCAGACTTCTGGTGTGGCCAGAGCTGAGATTACAATGAGGAGAGAGAGGTGAAGGTGAGACAGAGAGGTAAAGGTGTGCCACTGTGTGATACTCCTGTCCTGCAGGTGGTAGTGGCCTGGAACAGGTAGGGCAGTAGAGATAAGAGGGCTTAGTCTAATTCTCACTATATTTGAAGTTAGAGTCAACAGGATCTGAGGATGGATCTGATGTCCAATATGAAATGAGGAATCAAGGTGGATTCCCAGGTTTGGGCTATGCAATAAAAGAAGATGGAGCTGACCTCGAGGAAAATTCTCCCCTCAGAATCAACACATAAAAGAACAAATTTGATGTGCATGGAACCCTGGGAAATGATAGAGACTGGAGAAAGACTCCACAAACACTGAAACAAAGAAAAGTGATGTCCAAGATCAAGAGGAGATACTCTTCCTGGACATGCTGGTCTGGATCTGTTCCCCTCACTTGGTACCAAGCAGACTGGGAGTCATGCGGAGGCAGCATGGCCCAGCAACCTCTTGCCATGGAAGAAACTATGTAGCCCCTCGTAGGAGCATTTGAAAACCCCAAACATATCCAGGCACTGCCACCCCAGTCTGCAGAGACCAAGGGTAGAACAAAGTCCCTGAGGAATGACACACACGGAAGGGTCCCAGGGGACAAAAAAAAAGAGAGAGAGGGACCATGGCAAACTGCACACACTCAATCCAGTCTCTGTAGTCTGGGCACCTAACTGCAAAACAGACTCTTTTCTGGATTGATGCAGCTTTCTGCACTGGCCCCATCTGGGTCACAGGGAAAGAAGACCCTAATGGGGATGAACTGAGGCAGGAAACCCTTGCTGGGGAGGGGTGGGGGTGGAAAGGGTGGGGAGAACTGAACTGTCATAAGAAAAGAGAGTTCCAGAACTGAAAAGTGTAAGGGAAAGAGAGAACTGAGTGAGGGAGAGAATTTAAACAAATTATAAGATATAGGGAGAAAATTTTGTATAAACACAAAGAAAACAGGTCAAGATTCCCAGAGAAAGAACAGCGGAAAGGAAACTTTCTCTCAGAGGTGAAACAATTGCAAAAAAGTACAATCGCAAAAATTTCACCCCATATCCAGGGCAAGAATCAGATGTAAAAGGGCTGAGAAAATATAATTAGTTAAACTTGAGCTATTCTAAAGGTCCATATAAGTTGGGCCAAGTGTTAGAAAAGAGCTTTAATACAAAGTTAATCAACAATAACACACTAGAAAAAAAGGAAAAACTAACATTCAGAGTTAACTCATCAAGATTTCCAGATACCTAGATATCAGCAAAACATTACAAGCCATTCTAAGAAATGGGAAGATATAGCTCATCAAGGGAGCAAATTAAAACTTGAGAGGAGAGTGAGCAGGTGTAGCTCAGGGGTTGAGCACCTTTTTCACATATACAAGGTCCCAAGTTCAATCCCCAGCACCTCCTAAAGAAGATTTTAAAAGTTTAAAACTTTAGAGAAGACACAAAATTTGGGACAACTGATCAAAGAAGTTGAAACAAATCTACTGAATCAATTCAAGGAGATGAAGTAAAATATACACAAAGAGAGAAAGAATATTAAGAAGACAATTTGGGAAGATGAAGGAGTAGAGAGACAGTGTACTCACACTTCTCCGAGAAATCTAGCTAGAGGGCAGGCAGAAACAGTCTAAGACTTAGGATACCAAGGGAATGCTGAACACCACCCAGAAGAGAGAGAGGCAAAAGAAAAGAATTTTGATGGGAAAACTCTGTGAGTGAATGCTGCTAGCACCACCCCCTCAGAGCTGACAGTATGAGTTCTCTGGCTTCTCACCAGCAGCTATGGACAGAAGGAACCATAGGGGTCCACCTCCCCAGGAACGGGGAGAAAGAGGGACATAGCCTAAGGCTGATCCAGCTTTTGGCCAATAAATTTGATCTGTGTGTCCCACAAGCCTTCCAAGTTGTGTGGGTTTATGCCATTGTTTGCCCAGGGAACCAACATAGGACTAAAGAGATCCAATCCTCTCAAATACCCTCCCTACTGACAGGGTTGGTTGCTGAGGATGCAAATAAGAGTGAAGTTATTTCCTACGCAGGAAAAAGGAGGGAGCTATCAGCGAAGGTTGGAGAACAACATCTGAGAAAGCTTAATTTGCGGAGCTCTGAAGCAAGATCCTCTGTCACATTACTCAGGTTGGCATTGAACACATGCTGACAAGGATTTGAACTGAGAGGCCTGTTGAAGTGTGCCATCTTCTGGCAGATCAAGGAAATGCATGCATGGAAATTGAAAGTAAATAAATGAGAGGATTTTTCTGGTCTTTGCAGCCGCACCCCCTAAGACCCTTGGAAGCAGGTCTATAACCCATTACTGGGTCCATGGCCCAGAGTTGAGCAACTAAACAGTGAAAACACTAAAGAGCTAGAACAGGTTGAACCAGGAAGGCAATTTGTGAGCATAAAGAATTTGAAATTATAAAAAGAGACATAAAAGAAATTATGGGGATTAAAGGCAGTTGAGATAAAAAATACTCTAGGGGCTTACAACAGCATAGTTGAACAGACAGAAGAAAAAATCAGAAAACTAGAAGACAGAACCATTCAAATCATACAGTCAGAAAAGTGGGTAGAGAAAATAATAGAAAAATAGCAGTATTTCAGGGATTTGAGTGACAAACATATGTATCATGGGTGTCCCAAAAGGTTAAGAGAAAAAGGAATAGGAAGAATATTTGAGGAATTAATGGCTGAAAACTTATCATCTCTTATGAAAGACATAAATATACATGTCCAAGAAGCACAATGTACTCCAAACAGAATAAACTCTAATAGACCTACTCTGAGACACACAATAATTGGATTGCCAAATGCCAAAGATAAAGAATTCTGAAAGCAGAAAGACAAAAGTGATTCATCATCTACAAAAGAACCTCACTAAGACTACATGCTTATTTGTCATCAGAAACCATACAATACAATGAGATGGTGGTAAGATATATTTAAGTGGGACAAAAAGAGAAAAAATGCCAGCTAAAATTCTTTTCTGAGAAAGCCGTCCTTCACAAATGAGGGAGAGTTTAAATATTCAAATAAACAGAAACTGAGAGAAAGACTTTCACTATAATAATTACTAAAGGGAGTTCTGCAGGTTAAAAGGAAAAGACAGCAAAGAGTGGCTTGGAGTAATATGAAGAAATGAAGGTCATCATTAGAAAAGACAACTAGAAGCATAAATGCAAAATCCATTAGTCCTTTGTTCTCAATATACAAGTCTACTCTATAATTACTGTAAGTGTCAGAACATAATTGAACAAGAAAAAATGATATTTCCTGATAATGGACATGAAAAATATAAAGAAGTAATTTGGGACAAAAACAACAAAAATAGGGGATAATATTGGGAGCTAAGAACATGTATGTTGTTGAAGCTAAGTTGGTTTCTTTTCAAATTAGTAGGTTATAGATGTAGGTTGTATAATATAAACTGCAGGGTAACCACCAAGATAGTATTTAAAATATACACAGAAACAGAAACGAGAAAGGGGTCAGTCAGATACATCACAAAAGATCAACTATACAGAAAAGGAGGTTGCAATAAAGAAAAAGACAAAAAAAAAGATATGACATAAAAATCAAAGTTCTTTGATTTTTGAAATAAATGAGTACAAATGGCTAAAATAAGTAATACCATTCAGTAATAACATGGAATGTTAATGGAGTAAATTCTCCAATCAAAATACATAGATTGGCTGAGTGGACAAAAAAGCATGATCCAACTATATGTTGGTTACAAGAGACTCACCTTAGACTGAAACACACAAATAGACTGAACTTGAAAGGTTGGAAAAAGATATTCCATGCAAATAGTAACCAGACAAGAACTGGGATAGCTATACTATCAGACAAAATAGACTTTAAGTCAAGACTGTTGTAAGAGACAACATGGAACAGGATATATTAATAAAAGGGACAAACCACCAAGAAGATATAACAAAATACATGAGGTAAACAGTGGCAAAACTGAACAGGGAAATAAATACCTCTAGAATAAGAGTTGAGTCTTCAAGACATTATTCTCACCAATTGATAGAACATCTAAATGGAAGATGAATAAAGAAATTTGAGTAATATGCTAATTGAACTGGACCTAAAAGACATATACAGAACATTGCACCCCAAACAGCAGGATACACATTCTTCTCAAGTGCACTTGAATCATTCTCCAGAATAGGCCATATGTTGATTACTAAAACAAGCCTCAATAAATTTTAAAAGAAATGAAATTATACAAAGCATATATGACCACACTAGAATAAAGCTGGAAATCAATAACAGGCAGAGAACTTGAAAATCCAAAAATACATGGAAGTTAAATAGCACAATTTTAGAAAATCAGCGCATCAAAGAAGAAATTACAAAGAAAATCTATAAATATCTTGAAAAAAATGAAAATGAGAACACAACATATCAAAACTTACGGGATGAAGTGAAGGCAGGGCTGAGAGGAAATTAATAGCCTTAAATATTTACATTAAAAGGAAAGAAAGAATTCAAATTAACAACTTAAGTAAAAACCTGAAGGAACTAGAAGAACAGCAAACTAAATCCAACACAAGTAGAAAGAAATAAATGACAAAGATTAGAGCAGAAATAAATGAAATCTAGAATTTAAAAACCAATAGAGAGAATTACAAAGCCAAAAATTGGTGCTTTGAAAAGATCAATGAAATGTACAAACCAGCCTACTTTGCAGAAAGGGAAAAAATTCCATTATCAAATCAGTTTGAAAGGATAAGGGAGTCCCAAATAGCCAAAACTATTTGAAGATCACTTCCTGATCATAAAACTTATTAACAAACATACAGTGGTCAAAAGAGCATGGTACTGCCACAGCAATAGACTTATAGACCAATGGGATCTAATGGAGATTTCAGAAATAAGCACTCACATCTATGGCCATTTGTTTTTTCACAAGGATGCAAAGTCCCCTCAACTGGAAAGATAGTATCTTCCAAAAATGGTGCTGGGAGGATTGGATGTCCATGTGCAGAAGAATGAAAGAGTTTAACTCAAAATGGATCAAAGACGTAAATATAAAGACCAGGACTATAAAGCTCCTAGAAGAAAATATAGGGAAGCATCTTCAAGACACTGTATTAGGCAGTGGTTTCTTAGACTTTACATCTAAATACAAGCAATGAAAGAAAACATAGATAAATGGGACCTGATCAAAACTTTAAAATTTTGAGAACCAAAGGACTTTATCATGAAAGTGAAAAAACTACTTTCTCAATGAGTGAAAATATTTGGAAACTACTATCCTATAAGGGTTTAATAGCCAAAATACATAAAGAAATCCTACAATTCAACAATAAAAAGGGAAACGGACTTGGCCCAGTGGTTAGGGAGTCCGTCTACCACATGGGAGGTCCGCGATTCAAACCCTGGGCCTCCTTGACCCGTGTGGAGCTGGCCCATGTGCAGCGCTGATGCGTGCAAGGAGTGCCCTGCCACGCAGGGGTGTCTCCCACGTAGGGGAGCCCCACGCACAAGGAGTGCGCCCCGTAAGGAGAGCCGCCCAGCACGAAAGAAAGTGCAGCCTGCCCAGGAATAGCGCCGCCCACACTTCCCATGCCGCTGAGGACAACAGAAGCAGACAAAGAAACAAGACGCAGCAAAAAGACACAGAGAACAGACAACCGGGAGAGAGGGGAGAATTCAATAAATAAAATAAATCTTAAAAAATAAAAAATAAAAAGATAAACAACCCAATGAAAGGTAGGCAAAAGACTTGAATGGACATTTCTGCAAAGAGGATATACTACTGGCTAAAAAGCATATTATGAGATGCTAAACATCACTAGCTATTACGGAGATGCCAATCAAAACCACATTGAGATACCATTTTATACCCACTAAAATGACTACTATTAAAAAAAAAAACAGAAAACTGCAAGTGTTGGAGAGGATGTGGAGATATAGGAAAACTCATTCATTAATGGTGGGAATATAAAATGGTGCATCTACTGTGGAAGACAATTTGGCATACATACATACAGAATTACCATATGAACTGGCAATCTGCCTATTAGGTATATACCTCAAAGAATTGAAAGCAGGAGCTCGAACATATATTTGCACAACAATGTTCATAGTGGCATCACTCACAATTGTCAAAAGGTGGAAGTAACTCAAGTGTCCCTCAACAAATGAATGTATATACAAAATGTGGTACATACATACAATGGAATATTATTCAGCATTAGAAAATAATGAAGATCTGATTCACACAACAATATGGGTGAACCTTGAGGACATTATGCTGAGCGGAATAAGCCAGACACTAAAGAACGAATATTGTATGATCTCACTGATAAGAAATAATCAGAACAAGAAAATTCATAAAGTTAGAATCTAGAATATAGATTACCAGAGATTGGAGGTTGGGGAAAAGGAATGGGGAGTTAATGCTTAATTTGTACAGAAATTCTATTTAGTTTGATTATAAAGTTTTAGAGATGAATGGTGGTGATGGTAGCACAATATTGTGAGTGTAATTAACAGCATTAAATTATATATGTGAATAGGAAAAGTGGAAATTTTAGATAAAATATGTTACTAGAATAAAAATTGAAAGATTAAACATAGGACTGTAAAAGAAGCTAACCCTATTATAAATGATGGACTATAACGAATAGTGCAATCATAAAATATTCTTTCAGAAATATAATAAATGTACCACATTAATGCAAGGTGTTAATAGTAGGATGGTATAAGGTGGGAAAATATACCATTATGTAAACTATTGAATATAGTTAAAGTGCAATTTAAATATTCTTTCATCATATCACACAAATGCAACGTATTAATAATAGAGGTGGTATATAGGAATACTGTAGTTTTTACATGATCTTTTGTAAACTTATTTAATTTAAAAATTTGAGCAAAAATAATTAATAAAAGAAGATGGAGTTACCATCAACTTAGCTGAGGAGAATTGCTGATGGGACAGAAAGGCTATTAGAGGTCGGTTTGAATGCATTAAGTTTAAAATATTTATTAACAAGCCTGATACAAAAAACCATATATTGTATAATTCCATTTATATGAAATGTCCAGATAGGCAAATCCATATAGACCAAAAGTAGCTTAGTGGTTGCCTAGGGCTTAGGGAGGAGTGGATGTCCACAATTTTCTTTCAAGAGGAAAGAAAATGAGACAAAGGTGGAATAAGAAAGGGGTGATGTTTGTACAACATTGTTAATATACTAAAAAGCCATTGAGTTGTATACTTTAAAAGAGTGAATTTTATGAATCTGGAGAGACAATAGAAAACAGAGTCACTGCCAAGATCTGCTCACCTGGAGCAGAGGCTGGGGGGACCATAATTTGGAAGGGAAACTAAAATGGTAGTTTTTATAAATAGTTGATAAATAAAGACTGTGTGTGGACGAGAGTGAGAGTAAGAATATCCTGGAAGCTACAGTCTTGGGATTGAGGTAACAGAGCACCCTTGGTGAGTTTTACATCATGAATCTCACCAGGTTATCATGGTGAAGAGCCAAGAAAAATCATCTGAGGCTCTGTCAGAGGGAAAGAGTAACCATTTAGAAATATACCCAGAACATTCTCTTAACACAGGTCAACTCTCCAGGCTAAAGACTTTACCAGAGCCTTATCTGACCTGGGGGGAGGGCATTTCTCCTACTTCAGCCCCTTCTAGCATTCCTGTTTCACCTAAAAGGGGGAAAAAATCTAGGAAAGATTTGTAAATGTCAAAATTCAGGAACACACACCCACTATAATCAGATTATAGATGCTTACCTTCCCCCACTCTTTACCACCTCCCCAGTAGAGTTGCAGTATATGACAAGTAGATTAGAGCTGAAAGACACAGACTGTCTGAGGAAGAGTATTTAAAGAAACCAAAGTCCTCAAGGTAGACAAAAACAAAAACACCGGAAGAATTTGAAGCCTCTGGCTCCTACAGTTATGGCAAACAATAAAAACAGTCCAACTCCTGGGCAGATCACACTAAAGGTCTACTTATTTCAGGTCTCATTAGATAAAACATCATGTCTGCATCCAACAAAAAATAACAATACATAGCAAAAAGGGCAAGGAAAACACATTCTGAAGAGACAAAACAAGCATCAGAACCAGACTGATATGTGACACAATTTGTAATGATCAGAGAAGGAATTTAAAATCACTATGATTAATATATTAAGGAATCTAGTGAAAAAGTAAACAGTATGCAAGAACAGAAGAGTGATGTAAACAGAGAGATGGAAGCTCTAAGAAACAATCAAATAGAAATGCAGAAATAAAAAACATTATTACAGAAATGAAGAAAGACTTGATGACAGTAAAGAATCAAACAGCCAAGTAAAGAATCAGTGAGCTTCAAGCTAGATCAATAGAAACATAAGCTCAGAGAATGTCAAACAGGATAAATACCAGTAAAACTCCACCTAACCATGTCATAGTCAAACGGCAGTAAACCAAAGATAAGAGAAAATCTTGAAAGAAGCCAGAGAAATAAAACCCCTTCCCTACTGAGGAAAAAGGATTGCAGTGACAGTGGACTTCTTTTCATAAATCATGCAAACAAGCACTGAGTAGAGTGAAATATTCAAAGTTTCAAAAGAAAAAACACACCAACATAGAATTATCCTTCAAAAGTGAGGGAGACAAAAGATGTCTTCAGACAAATGAAAACTGAAGGAATTTATCAGCAGATCTGCCCGACAAGAAATTTTAAAGGAAGTTCTTCAGGGAGAAGGGAAATAATATAGGGCAGAAATACGTAAAGAAGGGAAGCACACAAAAGGACAATTCGTCTCACTTAGATTAAATAATCAAAATATGCAAATTTGTAGAGTCAGAAATTAGAATATAGGTTACTGGGGTCAAGGGTAGGGACAGGGAATGAGGAGTTAAGGTTTGTTGGCGCAGAGTTTGTTCGGGGTCATGGAAAAGTTTGGGTAATGAATGGTTTAATGGCAGCATAACATCATGAATGTAATCAACAGGAAATTATAGGTTAGCAGAATAATATATTTTTAAACTCATAAAGCTGTACAACATTAAGAATGAACCATAACGTACAGACTGTAGTTAATAATATAATTATAATAATATTGGTTCATTGGTTGTAACAAAGTTACCACACTAATGAAAATACTAATAACAGAGGAAAACTGCATGTGAGGGAGGTGAGGCAGATGAGCATTCTGTACATTCTGAATGATGTTTCTGTAAACCTACAGCTACTCTAATAAAAAATTAAAGATGTAAATAAAATCAATAAATAAAAACATAAAAAAGAAAGGAAGAACATCAAAGAAGGAATAAATCAAGATAAAGTAAAATCTTTTATTTTTCTTTATTCTTAATTGAACTAAAAGATAACTTTGTTCAAAACAACAGTAGTGGGAAGTGGACTTGGCCCAATGGATTGGGCATCTGCCTACCACATGGGAGGTCCACAGTTCAAACCCTGGGCCTCCTTGACCCATGTGGCGCTGGCCCATGCACAGTATTGATACGTGCAAGGAGTGCCCTGCCATGCAGGGTGTCCCCCACGTAGGGGAGCCCCACGTGCAAAGGAGTAAACCCGTAAGGAGAGCTGCCCAGCATGAAAAAAGTGCAGCCTGCCCAGGAATGGCACCACACACATGGAGAGCTGACACAACAAGATGACGCAGCAAAAGGAGACACAGATTCCTGGTGCCACTGATGGGGATCGAAGCGGTCACAGAGGAACACATAGCGAATGGATACAGAGAGCAAACAACTGGGAGTGGGGGGAAGGGGAGAGAAATTTAAAAAAACAACAGTAGTAATATTGGGTGATTATCATATATGGATAAATGAAATGAATGACAGGGATAGGAGGGAGTAATTAGGAATACTCTTTTATAAACCACCTATACCACATGTGAAGCAACATATTTGTTATTTGAAAGTGTGCTTAAGTTTGTTTAAAATGTATGTTGCAAATTCTAGGGTGTTTTAATGTGCTAGGCTGCTTAAAGCAATACCATGAAATGGTTTGGCTTAAGCAAAGAGAATTTTTTCACTTATGGTTAGAGTTTGAGAAAATGTCCAAACCGAGGGATCACCGAGGCAATGCTTTCTTCCAAAGACTAGCTCCCAGCAATTCTTGGATCCTCTGCCACATGGCAAGGCATATGGCAGTGTCTGCTGGTCTCTTCTTTCTCTCCCAAGTTGTGTTGCTTTCAGCTTCTTACTTCCATGGCTTTATCACTGTCTCTCTGTATTCATTCCATTTATAAAGGAATCCAGTAGTAAGATTAAGTCCCATCCTGAATGAGGCAGGTCACACCTTAACTGAAGTAGCTTCATCAAAAGATCCTACTTACAGTGAGGATTTAAGAACATGTTTTTTTGGGGTACAAGCACCTTCAAATCATCACATAGGGCAGTCACACACATACACACCAAAAAACAGTTTTTTTAAATAAATGCAACAAATATAAAAGAATTTAAAATGGTAGATAGTGAATCAAATATATCAATAATTACTTTAAATGTGGATCATCTAAATGCACCACATAAAAGACAGATATTGTCATAGTGAATTAAAAAACAAAAACAAAACAAGACCCAACTATTTGGTTTTTTTTATTGACTTTGTAATAATATTACATTAAAAATATATATATATGAGGTCCCATTCAACCCTACCACCCCCACCCCACCTCTCCCCCCCCAGCAACACTCATTCCCATCATCATGACACATCCATTGCATTTGGTAAGTACATCTTTGGGCACCTCTGCACCTCATGGTCAATGGTCCACATCATGGCCCATACTCTCCCCCATTCCATCCAGTGGGCCTTGTAAGGATTTACAATGTCCGGTGATTGCCCCTGAAGCACCATCCAGGGCAGCTCCATGTCCCAAAGACGCCTCCACCTCTACAAGAAGTGCCCTATAAATATAGGTTATATTTATTTAATTTGGATAGGTTAAAAGTAAAGGGATGAGGAAGCAGTTGTGGCTCAAGCATTTGGTATCTGCCTACCACATGGGAGGTCCCAGGTTCAGTTTCCAGTGCCTCTTAAAGACAAGCAAGATCACTAGCTGATACAATGGGCTGGCATGGTAAGATGATGCAACAAGCTGATGCAACAAGATAATGCCATGAGGAAACATAATGAGAGACACAACAAGCAGGGAGCGGAGGTCGCTTAAGCAAATGGGTGCCTCCCTACCACATGGGAGGTCCGGGGTTTGGTTACTTGTTCCTCCTAAAAAAGAAGACAAGCAGAAACAGAGAGCATGCAATGAACAGACAGGGAGCAGACAGCAAGCGCAAACAATGGGGGAGGGAGAGAAATAAATAAATGAAATAAATCTTCTTTAAAAAATTTTTCACCAGTAAAGAGATGGAGTGATCTTAGTAAGATGGTGGAAGAGAAAGCTCCAAACCGTACCTTCCCACAAAAACATTGAAAAACAAGCAGGTACTATTAGAACCAATTTTCTCAGAACCCTGGAAAATGGTCAAAGGTATATAGCAATCAAACTAATGCTGAATCAAGAAAAGAACCTCCTAAAATTGGTAGGAAAGTCTGCCCTGCTTGATTGCAGTTTGTAGGATAACCCTTGTTCCCAATATGGGTCTTGGTGTCTGATTACAGAGAGAACAGTGCACACCTTATGCACAAATTTAGTGCATATATATGCCTATTTTAACCTGTCTAATGCATACCTGGAAGCACGGCCAAGGTGCTTGTCTCTGTTTTGCCTAACCTGGAACTCAGAGAAGAGAAGTCACACTGTATAGCAACACATCTCCTGGGGTGGAATATATGGTTGATAGCACTTGGGGTCATGGAGAAAAAACTGAGGAGTTTCTGGGGAAATTAGGATACCCAGGAGCATTCATTCATTCTGGTGAATTTTGAAAGCTTGCTAATTCCCAGGGCAAGACAGATGTTCAGAAAAGACCTGATATAACGTATATAAGTATATACCTCAGGCAGATCTATAGGCTCAATGCAAGGTAGGCTAGGTATTGAAGTAGAGCCTCAACACAAGGCTAATTTGCAATGTCTAGGGGAGGTTTGTTGTGTGTGTGTGTGTGTGTTGGTGTGGGTGTGTGTTTTTGAGGGGTATTTTTGTTGTTGTTGTTGTTGTTCTTTTTTTCTGATCTCCTGAGATTCAAAGAAATCTTTGCCAAATAGTAACTGAATGCAAGCTAAAGGAATAGAGGCTTCAGTGGTCACATATGACAAGGAATACAGTCTTTGCAAAAATAAATTAGGAAAATCACTAAACAAATTAGTTATTACAGGGAAGCAGATGTAGCCCAAGTGGTTGAGTGCCAGCTTCCCATGTATGAGGTCCTGGGTTTATTTCTCAGTACCTCCTAAAAAAATTAACTGTCATCGTCTTCAACAATCAAACAAACCACCAAGCCCTGAAGAAAGGGGAGAAGTCAATCACTAAAGTGAACACATAATATTCAAGTGTTCAGATTTCAACAAAAAATCACTAAACATACAAAGAAACAGGAAAAAAAGTATCCATTCAAAGGAACAAAATATAGTGGCAGAAACCATCCTTGAGGAACTCCAGCCATTGGGATAACTAATCAAACATGTTAAATAAATTCTTATAAATATATTTAATGAAGAAAAAGCAAACATGAACAAAGAACTAAAAGAAAATCAGTAAAACCAATTGTGAACAAAATGAGAATATTAATAAAGAGATAGAAAAATTTAAAGGAACTAAACAAAAATTCTCTTGCTGTAAAGTACAATAGCAGAAGTTAAAAATGCACTACAGGCATTTCCTAGAAGATTTGAATAGGCAGAAGGAAGAACTGATGGATTTAAAAATAGGACAATTGAAATGATCCAGTTTGAGAAGCAGAAAGAAAAAAGGATGAAGAAAAGTGAAAAAATCTAAGGGACCTGTGGAAAACCATCAAACATGCCAGTATATACATTATGGGAGTACCAGAAGGAGAAGAAAGAGAGAAAGGGGCAGAAAGAATATTCAAGGAAATAATAGCAGAAAACTTCCCAAATTTAAGGAAAGATATGGATATGTACATTCAAGATGCCCATTGAAATCCAAACAGGATAAACTCAAAGAAATCCATGTTTAGACACATTATAATCAAACTGTTGAATATCAAAGAAAGGACAGAACCCTAAAAGCTTCAAGAGAGAAGCAGTATTCATGTACATGGAACCCCCAAAAGATTAAGTGTTGATTTATCAGTAGAAACCATGGAAAGCAGAAAAAAGTGGGGCCACAGTTTAAAGAGCTGAATGGGAAAAACCTGATAACCAAGAATCTTATATTTATAAAACTGTCCTTCAAAATGAGAGAGAAATTAAAACATTCCCAGATAAACAAATGCTGAGAGAATTCATTACCACTAGATCTGCCCTCCAAGAAAAGCTAAAGGGAGTCAGTCCTTAAGGTTGAAAGGAAAGAACACTAGGCAGTAAGTTGAAACCATATGGGGAAATAAAGATCCATGATAAGGTAACAACATGGATACAACCTCCAATGGTAAAGTAGCTGAAGTAAGTCCTGACTTACAGTAATTACTTTAAATGTAAATGTATTAAATTCCCTAATCAAAAGTCAGAGATTGACAGAATAGATTTTAAAAAGTCAGAGATTAACAGAATGGATATACTGTTTACAGGAGACTCTCTTTAGAGCCAAAGACACAAACAAGTTGAAATTGAAAGGATGGAAGAAAATATTTCCTGTAAAAAGTAACCAAAAAAGAGCTGGGTTGGCTATAATAACAGACTTTAAGTCAAAACTGTTAGAAGAGACAAAGAAGAGCATTATATATTGATAAAAGGTTTGAATTATCAGGCAGATAGAGTAATTATAAGCATATATAATTATTTGGAACAAAAGAGCTCCAAATATATAAAAGCTAACAGTGGCAGAATTGAAGGCAAAAAATAAATAATTCTACAATAATAAGGTAGAGACTTCAGTATACCACATTCAATAATGGATAGAGCATCTGGATAGAAGATGAATAAGAAAATAGATTTATACAATACTATAAACTAACTGGAACTTAAAAACATATACAGAACACATTACCCAACTGCAGCAGAATACACACTCTTCTGTACTACACATGGATCATTCCCCAGGATAGGCCATATGTTAGGTCTCAAAACAAGCCTCGATAAGTTGTAAAAGATTGATATCAGGGCAGTGGACTTGGCCCAGTGGTTAGGGAGTCCGTCTACCACATGGGAGGTCCGCGGTTCAAACCCCGGGCCTCTTTGACCCATGTGGAGCTGGCCCATGCGCAGTGCTGATGTGCACAAGGAGTGCCGTGCCACACAGGGGTGTGCCCCGAGTAGGGGAGCCCCATGCACAAGGAGTGCTCCCCGTAAGGAGAGCTGCCCAGCGTGAAAACAAAGTGCAGCCTGCCCAGGAATGGTACTGCACACATGGAGAGCTGACACAACAAGATGACGCAACAAAAAGAAACACAGATTCTCGTGCCGCTGACAACAACAGAAGCAGACAAAGAAGATGCAGCAAATAGACACAAAGAACAGACAACTGGTATAGGGAGGAAGGGGAGAGAAATAAATAAACAAACAAACAAACAAACAAATAAATAAATAAATCTTTTTAAAAAAAAGATTGATATCATACAAAACATATTCTCTGACCAAAACGGGATGAAACTAGAAATAAATAACAGAAGGGAAACTGGAAAATCCACAAATACATGAAAATAAAAAATCACACTCTTAAACAACTGATTGGTCAAAGAAGTAAAACTGAAGGAACACTGAATAAAGTAAGGGCCTTAGTGATTAATAATTTATCAATATTTTTTCATTAATTTCAACAAATGTTCAATATTAATGTAAGATGTGAATAATAGGAGAACTGTGTAGAGTCTATGGGAACTCTCTGTACTAGCTTCACAATTTTTCTGTAAATCTAAGTTGTTCTAAAATAAAAAGATTCTTTAAACAAAAGCATAGAGTATGTTTAATTCAAATTAAACTATCAGATCATGGGACTAAATATTACTTCTACCATCTTGCATTGGTATAGCTTTTTGCATATTGAGAATATTCTCTCTTATATTGTTTCCACTTTTCTTCAATGAACTGGGAAATAGAACAGTCACCCAAATGTTATAAATCAGTACCTTGAAAGCACTGAGGTTTCATGGTATTCTCATGTGAGTCAGTAGCCAACCCTATCACAGTCTTTTTCTATCTGTCTTTATGTGTGAATGCAAGTGAATCTATGTTTCGTGGTTTGGAGAAACATCTGAAATGAGAAGCTGGATCTCTCACATTGACTCCTTGCTCTAAGCAACTCTCCAGTGGAAGAGAAGCTTGGCACTAATAATAACATAAGTCACATTATTCTTACTCTTGCCTACTAAGTAGAATGTGCAGTTTTATTGTCACAAGAAGGATTTCCATCGAATTAAAGTTAACTCTATTTTAATGCCAGATATAATTACTTATTAGTTTTTCCTTAAAATTAGTTTTTAAATCCTAAAGTATGTATTTTCTTTAGTATCTGCTGCCTTATATAAAGATGAGGTTGTAGGAGGCTAGTTTAGGAAATGGGGAGATGAAATCGAAAACCTGGCAGAAAAACATGGCCATGAAACATGTGGCCATGGAAACCCCCTGAGAGAAAGACCTCCACCAAAAGGCTGCTGGAAGAACCCCACGAGAATCCTCCATTTGGAACGAGATTTCATACAGGATCAAGGAAAAGCCCTGGATATTCTCAAGGGGCCTTATCATTGGGTCCCCCTACCCAAGGGAATTGATGAGTAGGGTAATCAATCAAAACTGCTAAGAACTGGAGTCCCTCCTCCAAACATTAGCAAGGGGGAGGAATAATTAATGGTTTAAAAGGTAACCACACAAGCAGAAAGCTCTCTCTCCCTTCTCTGCCTGGACCAGCTCACAAGTATACCAGAGAACCTGTAATCTGTTATTTTCTCCTGCTTCTGTTTTCTTCTCTCATTTTCTTAATAAAATACTCCCCTAACTTATCAAGCATGTGTGGGTGTTAGACTCTTTCATTTGGGCTATGTCTTTTTCTTTCATGATCTTGACACTTCTGAAGAACACTGGTCAGTTATTTTGTATAATGTCCCTCAGTATGGTTTGCCTGATGTTTCCTTATGATCATATTCTAGGTATGCATTTAGGGCAAGAACATCCAAAAGTAATGGTGTGCCTTTCTCAGGGCATCTTATTGGAAGGAACATGGAATAATTTGATGCTTTTATGGACCTCAGAAAAGTCATTTCCTTAGAGCTAATCCATTCCTGTGGGTGTGAATCTATTGTAGGTGGGACCTTTTGATTGGGTTACTACTGTTGAGCCATGACCGAGGGTGAGTCTTAATCCTCTTACTGAAGTCCTTTATAAACAGATGGCTATGAAGAGAGACAGAGAGAGAAACCTCGGGAGCTGAGAGAAAGACACAGAAGCAGAAAGCAAGCCATGGAACCAAGAAGCTGAAAGCAATGAAACTAAGGAGAAAAGGGTGACACCAGCAGATGCCACCATATGCCTTGCCATGTGACAACCTCCAGTCTTCAGGAAGAATGAATCTCCTGGTGATGCCTTCATTTGGACATTTTCACAGACTCAGAACTGTAAGCTTATAAGCTAATAAATTCCAATTGTAAAAGCCAGCCCATTTCTGGTATATTGCATTCTGGCAGCTTAGCAAACTAAAACAGTATGTGATATGTGTTTTATCTTTGGTTGCCTACATCTGGTTAAAGTGGTGTCTTCCATATTTCCCCAGAACAAGTTTGCTGGCTTTCCCTTTGTAATTATAAACATCTTGTGAGAAAATAGTTTATGACAAAATGTCTTGTTTCTCATCATACTTTTGCTCACAAATTTTAGCATCTATTGATATTCTTAATTGCAACAACTTTGTGTTTGCTAAATGGTATTTTTCTATTTTCATCAGTACTTTGAAATATATTAATTGGAAGTCTATTATAAGCAAGAAATGTTCCCTTTCCCCATTTACTTACTTGCCAGTTTCCTTACATACTTATATTTATTAAATTACTTGTTTCTATTTGAGAAACTCTGTTTTACTGTGTATTCAATCAACACTTATTGAGCTTCTATGATAATTAGGCTTTGCTTTAAGTATGGGACACATATATATGAACCTTAACAACATTCAAGTTTATTAATCAGATTCAAATGAGTTTGATTAGCAAAATTTAATTCTCCAACTCCTATTTATGAGAGGGTCTCAAATCTCAGTGAACATAAGAACCTTGCAGGAATCTTGTTAAGTATGCAAACCAACTCTAGAGAATCTGGTTCAGTAGAGTTAGAAATGGGTCTGATAATCTATATATTTTTTTCTGTAGATCATCAATGATTAAGATGCAGCTGGTCGAGGGCCACACTTGGAGAAATCCTGTTTTAGACATCAGTATGTTGACAGGGACTTGAAGTTATGACAAGGCCCCCAAAACAGCGAGCTAGTCTCTTTCTCTTTTGTATATTTTTAATTACAAGATGTGTTTTCACTTCTTCAGAAGATTGTCTCTTGTTCTCTAAGCCATTTGGACAGTTATTTTATTTAGAAGCCACCACCCTTCCCAGGATCCACCAACTTCTCTGTCAAATTTAGAAAATCTCCACAGAGGATAAAAAGGTACTGACTTTCAAATCAAGGCTGTAAGGCTGCTATACTTGTAAACAGTATTGAAAAAGGATGGTTTTGCTTGATTATGATCTTTTGAGGGCCCTGGGTGACCTAAGGCTTGTTTCATAAGATTTCTGAAGACCATCAGAGAAGAACAAAAACACGTTACTGTAGATCAAAAGTGTTATAAAAGTTAATATTTAAAGTATATTCAATAGCAATTTTACGTATATGTATCCTTATGTTTATATAACCTTGATTTCTTTTTAAGGATGATGTGACGTATAGCATCAGTGAGAAAGACTTGTTTGGAGCTTGGAATATCAAAGTGCAGAGTTTCCCCATTTCCTATAAGTTTTGGGCAAACCACAAAGATCTCTGCATCTTAGCTCCCTCATCAGCAAGATTTGGGATACCTGTTTTTCCACCTTAGAAAGAACTGATGATGTTCCAATGAAATCACGATGCACGGAAGCATTTTTTTCTTTGTTATTACAAGCTGCGGCAGTTTGAGATTATTTTATGAATCCCCAAAAGAGAAAGATTGTTTTTAGACTAATCTGTTCCTGTGAGTGTGATACCCTTTGGTTGTATTAAATTATCTTGATGGTCCTTTGATTAGATTACCTGTTAAGATGGATTTAGTGCTTTTGATTGGACTAAGACAGTGAGGCATGACTCAGGTCAAGTCTCCATTGTCTTGCTGGGACTGATATAAACATATACACAGAGATGGACAGACAGACACTGGAAAAGGAGGCCACCATATTAGATCATGCCATGTAAGAGAGATAACTAAAGGGTCATTTAAGCATGAAGGCCAAGAGGCTCGGCCCATGGAATAACTCATGAGAAGAGGAGCCCTGCTATATGCCTGATCACTTACAGCTGACCTCAGGAAGAACAAGGAAGAGCCGAGACTGATACAAGGGGCCTGGAAAGAGATAAACTCTATACCTGGTTGTCCTCAGCCGAGCTCAAACCTCGGCAGAGATTGGCAGCCATCTTGCTTCAACACGTGGCAGCTGAAGTTGGTGAGAAAGCTGGCTGATAATGCCTCAGTTTGTACTTGTCACAGCCTTGGAACTGTAAGTGTTTACCCCAAATAAATCTCCTTTATAAAAGCCAACACATTTCTGGTACTTTGTATCTGCAGCCCTTTAGAAAACACAAGCCATAAATAAATTTAGGTGATTGCCATTCTTAGAAATAAAGGGAATTAATCCTCCTTGCTTAGGATTCTCTGAAGAGAGTACTACATTCTGCATAGATTGTTAAAGTGTTTAAATATTTTTAGAATAATGAGGGAAATAGCTTTATCCACCTTAATTGACTATCAATTTATATGCTTTATCCTGTTTTCCTTTATCTATTCAGCAGAAAAAAGAACTTTCATTTATAATAAATTTTGAAAAATATAATTTGAGCTAACTAGATAGAAATATTATTTATTGCATTAAATAAAACATTCATATGACAGTTTGTTTCTTATGAATGGACTCCAGGCAAAAAATGAAATTAATGAATTTTTTCTGAGTGAGATCAATTGTGAAGCTGAAAAAGCCATTAGTGAGAAAATCTCCAGTCCTCATGTATTACTGAGCATGCTAAGCCTACCATAAAGTTTGTTTAAATTTCTCTCTTCTATCTTGTTAAACAGTCTTAAAAATAAAACAAACTCAAACCCTTTAAGGAAAAAAAAGTTAACTTATTTATCTGCTAATCTCCTTGTAAAACTCTTGAGATTGATTAATATGATTACTCAAACCCAACTGTCCCAAGGGTATTTTTGACAGCTTTATGAGATAATTAGTTATTTTCTATTCTATTGACGACCTTTTTCCTCTCAGCTGCTCAGTGTTTTTCTAGGGCATCTCTGAGCTGTCCTCTGTAGACGCAGTTCAGTGCCCAAGCCAGGCACTGCATTTCCTCCATGTTCTGTGTCTACATCTCAGCCTCTACACTCTCATAACTAACTCCAGGATCATGTCATGGACATTTCACATGAGAATACTTTCCTTCTACTTCCCCCTCTCACCTGCAATTTTTCTTTTGGAGAAATATATATACATACATATATTGTTTTCAGTGTCTTGCCATATTGTTGCTAAGCAAACTCTTCCCTCTTATCACATTGAACAGGCATTTTGGAAGTAACTTTCAGGTATGCAAAACTTCATTGCCAAGAGCCAAGGATTTTCATTTAAGACATATGTTTCCTCCGGTTTGCTTAGATATTGTTTTTATGGTAAAGATCTAAACTATTATCAATTTTTGCCTTTCCCCCCATTTTGCTACATGTATGGGGCAGTCATTTCAATTTTCATTCAGGCAATTCTGTGCCCACCTATCAATTACCTTCCTTAGACAGGTAATGGTATTGCCATTTCCCAGAATGTATAAAGACTAGGGCAATGGTTCCTGAAATGGTTCTCCAAGCCTTACCCGGAAACCTATTAGAAGTAAAAACACAGTCGATGGTTTAACAAACCCTGGGATTTCGCATGTCTGAAATGGGATGCTAAAACTGATTGTATGTACCCCCAGAAAATCAAGTTCTTAGCTAATCCATTTCTGTGTATGTAAACCTACTGTGAGTAGAGCCTTTGATTAAGTTACTTCAGGTAAGGGTCTTTTATAACCCCTGAGATGGCTCCCTCATCTGTTTGCTCATTGTTTTTGCCCATTGTCTGTTCATTGTTTTTGCCCATTCTCTGCTCATTGATTGTTTTGTTTCTTCTTTAGGAGGCACTGGGAACCGAACCCAGGACCTCTCATGTGGGAGGTAGGTGCCCAACTGCTTGAGCCACATCCACTCCCTGCTCATTTGTTTTTGATCGCTGTCTATGCATTGTTTGCTTGTTGTCTTGCTCATTGTTTTTGTTCATTGTCTACTCATTTTTTTATTATTATCTTTATATCATTTATATATGACTATACATAAACAATTAAGTGTAAAGTAAAAGTTGTGAACTTACAAAGCAAACATGCATAACATCATGCAGGGGGCCCATTCAT
This sequence comes from Dasypus novemcinctus, assembly GCF_030445035.2. Taxonomy (NCBI): domain Eukaryota; kingdom Metazoa; phylum Chordata; class Mammalia; order Cingulata; family Dasypodidae; genus Dasypus; species Dasypus novemcinctus. The sequence goes on from NC_080686.1 coordinate 15,344,460, forward strand.
CAACCCTCAACCAACACCTTGCATTGTCATGAGATGTTTGTTACAAACTATGAAAGAACACTGTCAAAATCTTACTACTAATCATAGTTCTTATCTTACATTTGGTGTATTTTTCTACCAACCCACCCTATTATTATTTTTTAAATATATTTTTTATGACAGAAGTTATAAACTTATAAAACAATCATGCATATGTGCAGAATTCCCAAACAACACCCCTCCATCAACATACCACAATATGGTGTGTTATTTGCTACAGATAAAATAATATCATCTGATTATTGCCATGTCCATAGTGCACATTTGGCTCACATTTTCCATACTGCCTCAGTATCAACACAATACATCTTTTGCATAGATGCAAGAATATTATATTATTACTGCTAACCACAGTCCATAGGTCACTCTACCTGTATTTTTCCCATGCTTCTCCACATTCCCAACATCCTGCAGTAGTGATATACATTTGTTTTAGGTAACAAAGGACATTCTTGTATCTGTACCATCAGTCACAATTCTCACCCACCTCGTGGCTGACTGTGCTATCCAGTTCCTAGATTATTCTCAAGCATTCTGTCAATAGGCATTTACATAAGTAGACTACCATTTTCAGTCACATCCTCATTTATAAACAAGCTGTTACTCACTGTGTGTTACCATCCACTCTATATATTTCCACACTTTTACAGTAAAACTAATTAAAACTTCTACATACTTTAAACATCAGTAGTCCACTCAGTCCTTCTCTTATCTCCTTTAAGAATCCACCACCTACCACCAGGTCTTGAAGTTTTATGGTTTTTGCTTTTATTTTTAGTTTTTTTTTTATCCATTTTGAGTTAATTTTTGGATAAGATGTGAGATAGGGGTCCTCTTTCCTTCTTTCAGCTATGCATGTCCAATTCTTTCAGCACCCTTTGTTGAATGGATTGTTCTGCCTGAGCTGTATGAGTTTGACAGGCTAGTCAAAAATCACTTGATCATACCTGTGAGGATCTGTTTCCGAACCAAAAGTTTGGTTCCATTGGTCTGTTGTGTCTGTCTTTAGGCTGGTACCATGCTGTTTTTACCACTATAGGTAGGTATTATGATTTAAAATCTGAAGATGAGGGCTCACTTTTCTTTTTATGATGTTTCTGGCTATTCAGGACTTCTTACCCTTCCAAATAAATTTAATGGTCATGCTTTCAGTATTTTCTTTAACGCTGGTGGAATTTTTATTGGTATTGCATTAAATCTGTTTATCAATTTGAGTAGAATTGACATTTTAATGATATTTAGTCTTCAAATCCATGAGCATGGAATGTTCTTCCAGTTATTTAGGGCTTTTTTTATTTGTTTTAACACTGAGTTGCAGTTTTCTGAATACCAGTGCTTTACATCATTGGTTAAGTTTATTCCTGACAATTTGAGTTTTATCTGTCATATTTTATTTTAACCACTCTTTTGACACTTAGTTAATTTTATTGATATAATCTTCATTTCTAGAATCTCTTCCAGGCCCCTCTCTCCTGTCTTTTCTTTTCAGGCTCTAGCACACCCTTTAGTATTTCCTGAAATTCTGGTCTCTTGCTTAGAAATTCTTAGTTTCTGTTTATCTGTGAATATTCTAATTTTGCCCTCATTTTTGAAAGACAGTCTTGCTGGATATAAGATTCTTGGCTGGAAGTTTTCCTCTTGTAGTATTTTAAATATATCAGACCACTGTCTTCTTGCCTCCATGGTTTCTGGTGAAAATCAGCACTTAAACTTATTGGATATCCCTTATATGTTGTGCATTGCTTTTCTCTTGCTGCTCTCAGAATTCTCTCTTTGTCTTTGGCCTTTGACATTCTGATGAGTATGTGTCTTAGAGTTGGTCTATTTGGATTTTTTTTAGGTGGGAGTACATTGTGCTTCTTGGACAGGGATATTTATGTCCTTCAATAGGGTTGGGAAATTTTCTGCCATTATTTCTTTAAATATTCCTTCTGCCCCTTTTCCCTTCTCTTCTCTTTCTGGGACACCCATGACATGTATGTTTGCATGTCTTTTGCTGTCATTTAGTTCCCTGAGACCTTATTCAATTTTTTCCATTCTTTTCTTCATCTCTTCTTTTGTATGTTCACTTTCAGAGGTCATTTCTTCAAGCCCACCAATCCTTTCTTCTGCTTCCTCAAATCTGTTATTATATGATTCCAATGTTTTTTAAATTTCATTGATTGCACCTTTCATTCCCATAAGATCTGCTATTTTTCTATGTATGCTTTCAAATTCTTCTTTGTGCTTACCTGGTGTCTTCTTAATATCCTTAATCTCTTTAGCTATCTCATTGAATTTATTAAGGAGATTTGTTTGAACATCTATGATTAGTTATCTCAACTCCTTTATGTCATCTGGAGGCTTATCTTGTTCCTTTAACTGGGCCATGGCTTCCTGTTCCTTGGTGTGGATTGTAATTTTTGGTTGGTGTGTTCACATCTGGTTTCCTAGAGTGTTTATTCTGTGTGTAGTTTTTCTCTTTAGTTTAAGGTTTCCTATTGTTTCTCCCTTGCTGGTTATGCAGTAGAAGCCAAGTTTGTAGTTGGTGCTGTAAGCTGTGGTGTTCAAGCTGCCCTCATTGCACCAGGTACCGATGAAGCTTCTTCCAACTTTTTCCTTTTCCAGGGGTAGGGACAGAGTCACAGCTATGTGGAATAATCCATGTGCATGCCTAGACTGCAGTTGCCCTGGGAGACTGATGAAGCTTCACATCCCTTTCTCCCCCTGCCTGGGGCAGAGATGGAGCTACAGGTATGGGCAGTAATCTATGCAGTGTGGGTCCAAGATGACAGCAGTTGCCCTGCTAGACTTCTGATTTTCAGTCTATGCCACCCAAAGTTCCCTACAGGTACCTGTATAGGCTGGTGCAAGGCTCCTCAGCTCCCTCCCAGCCAGAGGTGGGGCTGAAGCCTACACAGGCTGCAGGCTGATCTGCATGAAGGAAACTGATTCCTGCCAACACTGAGAGTTTCAATCAGCCTAGCTTCCCCTCAGGCTGAGGGCAGAGTCGGAATAGTGACTACTGGCCTCTTTCTGACTGGGGTTGATTCACACCCCAGCTGTTACCAGGGTTATCTCTTAGCCTGCCAAGTCTCCCAGTCAGTAGCCAAAATCAGCAACCAATTGTCTCCTCCTCCCCTGTTTCTGGGAAATGGAGCTTCTAATTCCCATCACAGAACAGCTCCTGGGGTGATTTGTGCCACCAGAGTAGGATAATCACCAGGCCGGTAATTTCCCAGAGAGGCTGGTGCAGGTCCCTGCAGCTTCCTCCCTGCTGGAGGTGGCACTGGGGCCTAGGCTAGAGCTGCAATCTGATCTAGATGGGAAGAAGCCGGTCCCCACCAGCACTGGGATTTTCAGTCCACCCCACTTCCCCTTGTGCCAGGCATGGAGTTAAGATGACATCTCCCAGCCTCTTTCTGACCTGGACAAGCTCAAACCTTAGCTGTTCTCAGGATCATAATGCAGTGCATTGAATTTCCTCTTCATACTTGAAATTGGTGTCCAACAGTCTCTTCCTCCCCCATTTTGGGGAAGAGGAGCTTTCGAGTCCATCTGCAGAACAGCTCCTGAGGCAGCTTGTGCCTCCAGTGGAGGATGGGCACCGACCTCCATGGCATGGAGTACTCTACTTATGAGTCTTCTCTGCAGATGGGCAGTCTCCTCCTTCCACTCCCCCAAGGACATTGCAGGATGCTCTTCTGGTCTCTTGGAGCCCCCAAACAGATGCTTCAGCTAGCTCCAGAGAGCTCTGGTGTTTGCTAGCTGTCCTGTAGCAGGAGCTGACTCTAGGAGCTCCATACTCTGCTGCCATCTTGTTGGTTCTCTCTACTCATTGTTTTTGCTTGATGTCTGCTTGTTGTTTTTGCTTGATGTCTGCTCATTGTCTGGTCATTGTTTGTTTTTCTTCTTTTGGAGGCACCAGGAACTGAACCCAGGACTTCCCATATGGGAGGCAGGCACGCAACTGCCTGAGTCACATCCATTCCCAGCTAAGAGTCTTTTGATTAGGTTGCCTTAGTAAGGCCTGGCCTTATTTAGTCCTTTATAAGAGAATGAAGTTCAGATTGAGAGAGTGAAAGCCACAGAAGAGAGTGAAATGTATGAAGCCAGAAGCTATAAGCAATAACACTTGGAAGAGAAGGGAAAGTCCAGCAGACACCGTCACATGCCTTGCCATATGACAGAGTCCAGGATTGCCAGCAGCTGATCTTTGGAGACAAAGCATCACCCGAGGATGCCTTGATTTGGATATTTTTCTCAGCCTTGGCACTGTAAGCTTGTAAGTTAATAAATTCCCATTGTAAAAGCCAACTAATTTCTGGTATATTGCTTTTGGCAGCCAAGCAACTAAAACAGGTTGCAACAGCAAATTGGAGCTGGCAGAAGAAAGAATCAGTGAACTTGAAGATGAGACAGTTGAAATGATTCAGCGTGAGAATCAGAAAGAAAAATAAAGAAAGAAGTGAACAGAGCCTAGTACACCTATGAGGTAGCACCAAACCTAACAATATATGAACAAAGTAAGAAAGGGGCAGAAGAAATATTCCAAGAAATAATGGTAGAAAACTTTGCAAATTTAATGAAAGACCTGAATATGTACATTTAAGATGCCAAATGAACAGAATACACTTGAAGAGAGTCACACCTAGACATATAGTAATCAGACTGTTGAATGCCAAGGGACAAGGAGCGAGCGCTACAAGCTGAAAGGGGAAAAGCAACATGCTATTTTCAAGGGATCTCTAACAAGATTAAATGCCAATATTTCATCAGAAACAATGACTGCATGAAAGTAGTGGGATGAAATAAAGTGCTGAAAAAAAACAATTGCCAAACAAAATTTTATATCCGGTGAGGATGTCCTTAAAAACTCAGGGAACAATTAAGACATTCCCAGATGAGGAAAAATGGGGGACTTTATCACCATTAGACCTGCCCTAAAAGCAATGCTAAAGGGAGTTCTTCACACAAAAAGGAAAGGACACTGGAAAGTTGTTCAGAATGTCTTAGGAAATAAAGACTTCTAGTAAAGGTAGCCATATGGGTAATTATAAATGCCAATACTATTGTATTACATTTTTGATATGTAGCTCCACTTCTTACTTACAGCAGTGCTAAAACACAAATGCATAAAAAGTAATGATAAAATTATGGTTTTGTATATACAATATATAATGATAAAATTTGTAAAAGTACAACAAACAGGTGGGGGGACAGGGGAGTATAGAAACAGTGCATGTGTGTGTTATTGATGTCAAACTGGCATAAAAGCAAATATGATTATTATTTATTTAGGAGGTTAAATTTAAGCCCCATGGTAACTACAAAGAAAATATATGAAAAAATATTTACAGAAAGAAATGAGAAAGGACTCAAAATGATACAATATGAAAATTATCACATAAATATGAAAGTAAGTTATTACCAGAAAAATTGAGGGGGAGAAAAGATATAAGACTTAAAAAACATATAAGAGTATGACAGAAGAAAGTCCTGCATTATCAGTAGTTACTTTAATTATAGATGGATTAATCTCTCCAATCAAAAAGTAGAGATTGGGAGTGATGTCATCAATGTGTCAACCTAAGACATACTTGAAAAAAACTCCCCAGAGATTCGGTGACTAAAATAAAAGGACAGATCCCTTTGCTAAGAAATCTGGAGGACATTAGAGAGTAGAGGACGACTCCACAAACACTGAATTGAAGAAAGAGTAAAAATGTCAGAAAGGAAATTTCATCCCAGGCCCACTGGTCCTCTTCCCTCCCCCTCACTTACTCCCACACAGCTTGGGAGTTGATCAGAGGCAGTGGCCCAGATCTCTCCCACCTCTTAATGAGAGCAGAGATCATAGAACCACTCAAAGATATGAGTTAGAACCATCCATATATCAAGGAACAGAGACACAAGTCCACAGAGACCCAGGGCAGAACATAAGTGATACACTCAATCAATCAAGTTACTGTCAGCTAGACCTCCTAAACATGAAATGGAATTTTATGGAGTGACCCACTTTCTGGATTGTCCCTACCTGGCTCCCTGGGGTGAGATACCCTAATGGGGAAGAAACCAGAGGCAGAAAAGCACCACAGAGAGGAAAAATGGGAGGGTTTTAAACTGAACTGCTGTAAGACAGGAATTCCCAAAACTGAAAAGTATAAGGAAAATAGGTTACCTGAGTGAGGGAAAGAATGTAAACAAATCATAGGAGACAGGGAGAAAATTCTGTAAAACAAACAAGCAGAAAAGATCAAGATTCCTAGAGAAGGAAGAGAGGAAAAGCAGCTTTTCCTGGAAGTGAAACAATTGCACAAAAAGTACAAACAAAAAATTGTACTACCTATCCAGGGCAAAAATCAGATGAAGAAGAGCTGAGAAAATGTGATTTGTTAAATTCTCACCATTCTAAAGGACCAGAATAAGTTGGACCAAGCATCAGAGAAGAGCCGTAACACAAAGCCAGTCAACAATAAAACCTAGACAAAAAGGAGAAACTGACCTTCAGAGTTACCTCATCAAGGTAATCAGATGTCCAGACATCAGAAAATTATTGCAATCTATACTAAGAAACAAGAAGATATGGTTCAGTCAAGGAAACAAATTTGAAGAACTTCAGAGAAGATGCAAAATTTTGAAAAAACAATTTAAAAATGCCCTAAATCAATTCAAAGAAATGAAGGGAAAATATACGTAAAGACATAAAGGATAGTAAGAAGACAGTGTGTGAGCACAAAGAAAAGTTTGAAAGTATAAAAAGAAACAGAAATTATGGGGATTAAAGGCATGGTAGTAGATTTTTAAAATATACTAGAGGTATACAACAAAGAATTTGAACAGGCAGAAGAAAGAAACAGCAAATTAGATGACGTGGCAATCATATTTATGCAGTCAGAAGAACAGATGGAGAAAAAACAGAAAAAAATTGAGTAGTGTCTCAGGGATTTGAGTGATAGTATGAAGCACAGAAACATACATGTTATAGGTGTCCCAGAAGGAGAAGAGAAAGGAATGGCGGCAGAAAGAATATTTGAAGAAATAATGGCCAAAAACCTCCCAACTCTTACAAAAACATAAATATACATTTCCAGGAAGCACAGCATACTCCAAACAGAATGAATCATAATAGACCTACTCCAAGATGCATACTAACCAGAATGTCACATGGCAAAGATGAAGAGAGACTTCTGAAAGCAGCAAGAGAAAAATAATTTGTAACATACAAGAGATCCTTAGTAAGATTAAGTGTCAATTTCTCATCAAAATCATGGAAGGAACACATTGGTATGATATATTTAAGGTCCTGAAAGAGAAAAACTCCAGGCAGAAACTCTTTATCTAGCAAAACTGTCCTTCAAAAATGAGGGAGAACTTAAAATATTCACAGACAAACAGAATCCAAAAGCTTATCACAAAAGAACTGCCCTACAAGAATTCCTAAAGGGAGTTCTATAGGTTGAAAGGAAAAGACAGAAGAGAGTGGCTTGTAGTAGTGAGAAGAACTGAAGATTATCAATAAGGGTAAATAACAGGGTAAAGGTAAAACCCAATAGTACTCTACCCTCAATATACAACTCTACTCTTTAATTCCTATAAGAATCAGAATACAATTAAAGAAGAAAAAGACGTATTTCCTGATAATGTACATGCAAAATATAAAATGGAGTGGGAAAAAAAACAACATAAAGAGGGGAAACAGAGGGATATGGAAGCTATGGAATATGTGTGCTATTGAAGCTAAGTTGGTATCTTTTCAAATTAGTAAGTTGTAGACTGTGTAATATATGCCCTAGGTAACCACCAAGAAAGTATTTAAGCTGTATACAGAAACAGAAAAGAGGAAAGTGGCTGTGGCTCAAGCAGTTGAGCTCCCATTTACCATGTGGAGAACCCAGGTTCAATCCCCAAGTTAAAAAAAAAGAAAAAAGGTGTCCCTGACCTGCATGTTGAGGCACAGGCCCCTGTGCAGTGCGGAGAGTGCAGGCACCTGCACAGGGAAGCAGTGCACCAAAAGACGATGACACAACCAGACAGGAAAAAAAAAAGAAACAAATGAGAAAGTGATTAGTCAGATACATCACAAAAGATCAACTCTACAGAAAAGATGATGGCATGAAAGGGAACGAGACAGAACAAAAAAACATATCAAAACCAAAGGAAAAAATGGCTGAAGAAAGTACTATGTTACAGTAATAAAACTGCATGTTGATGGATTGAACTCCCCAATCAAGACACATATTGGCAGAATGGATGAAAAAGCATGCCCCAACTATGTTATTTACAAGAGCCTCATCTTAGATATAAAAACATAAATAAGTTGAAAGTGAAAAGTTGGAAAAATATACTCCATGCAAATAGTAACCAAAAAAAGAACTGGGCAGCTACGTTAATATCAGACAAAACAAATTTCAAGCCAAAAGCTCTCATAAGAGACAAAGAAGTACACTGTATATTAATAAAAGGAGCAATAGACCAAGAAGAAATAACAATCTCAAATAATTGTGCACCTAACCATGGTGTCTCAATATATATAAGGCAAACCCTGGCAAAACTGAAGGGAGAAATAGACACCTCTACAAAAAGAGTTGGAGACTTCACTATACCACTCTCATCAATAGATAGAACATATAGAGAGAAGATCAATAAGGAAACAGACAATATGAATAATATGATAAATGAACCAGATTTAACAGACATATACAGAATATTGCACCCCAAAATAGCAGGCTATACATTATTCTCAAGTGCACATTGATCATTCTCTGGGATAAACCACATGCTGGTTCACAAAACAAGTCTCAATAAATTTAGAAGTACTTAAATTATACAAAGCATCTTCTATGACCATAATGGAATGAAGCAGTAAATCAATGACAGGTGAGAAGCAGGAAAATCCAAAAAAAAAAAAAAAAAGTGCAAGTTAAACAACACCGTCTTTAAAAAATCGTGAGCAAAAGAAGTAATTGCAAGAGAAATCTGTAAATACCTTGAGACAAATGAAAAGGAGAATACAACATATCCCCACATCTGTAGGGAGCAGATGTGGCTCAAGGCCTTGAGTGCCTGCTTCACACATGGGAGATCCCAAGTTCAGTTCTGGTGCCTCCTAAAACCAACAAACGAAAAAACCAACAAGCAAACAAATGAAAAAACCAACTCAAGGGGAGCCAATGTGGCTCAGTGGTTGAGCACCAGCTTCTCACATATGAGGTCCAGGGTTCAATCCCCATCCTCTGGTACCTAAAAACAAATAAACAAACACATGGGATGCAGAGAAGGCAATACTGAGAGGTAAATTTATGACCCCAAATGTTTACATTAAAAAGTAAGGAAGAGTCAAAAACCTACCTGCACACCTGGAGAAACTGGAAGAAAAACAGCAAAGTAATTGCAAAGCAAATAGAAGGAGAGAAATTACAAAGAATATAGCAATAATAAATGAAATTGAGAATAAAAAATAGAAATTTAAAAATCAAAAGTCAGTTCTTTGAAAATATCGATAGAACTGACAAACCCTTAGCTAGACTGACAAAGAAAAAAAGAAATTGCAATAAAGTCAGAAACGAGAAGAGCAACATTCATTCTGTCCCACAAAATAAAAAGGGTTATATAAGGATACTAAGAACAACTGTATGCCAACAAATTAGACAACCTAGATGAATGAAAATACATGAACCACTGAATTGGTCAGGGTTTGCTAGGGAAACAGAATCAACAAGAGATACCTGTCGGTAGTAAGAGATTTTATCAGTCTTTCACGTGACAGTGGAGATGCACAAGTCCAGGTTCTGCAGACAGGCTGCAACCAGGAGCTCCAAGGAAAGTCCTGTGATGGTTCTTGATGAGCTCTGGGAGATGCTGGCTGTCCAAAGATGAGCTGGGAAATTCTAACTCAATGCTGGAATCACTCCCCCTTTTAAGGCATTCAACTGCTTGGATAAAGCATCACTCACTGCTGATGGCAATCTCCCTGATTGATATAATTGTAATCTGCTATCTATGATTTACCACTGCAGTAAAGTCAATGGTGACTAAAGTCTATAAATGCCCTTATATTACAATTAGCCCAGTACTTCATTGACCAAACAACTGGGCACAATTACCTGGTCAAGTCTACACATTAGGCTAACCATCACAACCACCTACACTAATTCCAGAATGATATTTTTCCAGAAAAATATAGAAGGCCTCAACAGACCAATTATAAGTAAAGAGATCAAGTCAGTCATCAAAAACCTTCAAAAAAGGAAAAGCACAGGAAAAGATGGCTTCACAGGTGAAACCCACCAATCATTGAGAATTAATAACAATCCTACTCCAACTCTTGCAAAAAATTGAAGAGGAGGGAACACTACCTAGCTCATTCTATGAGACCAACATAACCCTAACATCAAAGACAGATAAAGATACTACAGGAAATTTATAGACCAATATCTTATGAATATAGATCCAAAAATCCTCAAGAAATACTTGCAAATCAAATCCAAAACACATTGAAAAGATTATAAACCATGCTTAAGTGGGTTTTATCTCAAGTATGCAAGGTTAGTTCAACATAAGAAAATCAATTTAATTCACCACTTATATAGCAAAATGAAGGGAAAAACTGCACGATCATCTCCATTGTTGTAGAAAAAGCATTCAACAAAACTCAACACCCTTCCTTGATAAAAACACTTAGAAAATAGGAATAAAAGGAAACTTCCTCACCATGATAAGAGGCATATATTAAAACCTACAGCTAACGTCATACTCAAAGGTGAAATATTGAAAGCTTTACTCCCAATTTCTGGAACAAGACAAATTTGCCCACTTTTACCACTATTATTAAACATTGTACTGGAAGTTCTACCCAGAGTAGTTAGGCAAGAAAAAGAAATAAAAGGCATCCAAATTGGAGAAGAAGTAAAACTTTCACTATTTGCAGATGACGTGATCCTATATGTAGAAAGTCACAAAACTGACAATAAAGCCACCGGAGATAATAAATTCAGCAAAGTGGTGGGACACAAGACTAAAATGCAAAAATCAGTACTGTTTCTATATACTAATAATGAGCAATCTGAAGAGGAAATCAAGAAAAAAGTCCATTTAAAATAGCAAGTAAAAGAAACAAATATCTAGGAATCAATTTAACCAAAGATGTAAAGAACTTGTGTACAGAAAACTACAAATCATTGCTAAAAGAAATCAAAGAAGACCTAAATAAATGGAAGAACATTCCATGTTTATGGATTGGAAGACTAAATATTTTTTGTCTTTATTTATTTTTTTAATATTACATTAAAAAAATATGAGGCCCCCATACACCCCCCATCCTACTCCTCCCCCCATAATAACAATCTCCTCCATTATCATGAGACACCCATCGCATTTGGTGAACATATCTCTGAGCACCGCTGCACCTCATGGTCAATGGTCCACATCATAGACCACACTCTCCCACATTCCATCCAGTGAGCCATGGGAGGCACACAATGTCCGGTAACTGTCCCTGCAGCACCACCCAGGACAACCCCAAGTCCCGAAAATGCCCCCACATCTCATCCCCTCCTCCCACTCCCTACCCCCAGCAGCCACCATGGCCACTTTCTCCACACCAATGCCACATTTTCTTCGATTACTAATCACAATAGTTCATGAATAGAATATCAGTAAGTCCACTCTAATCCACACTATATTCCTCCATCCTGTGGTCCTTAGAATGGTTGTGTCCACTCCACATCTATATCAAGAGGGGGCTTAGATTCCACATGGATGCTGGATGCAATCCTCCTGCTTTCAGTTGTAGGCACTCTTGGCTCCCTGGTGTGGTGGTTGACCTTCTTCAACTCCATGTTAACTGAGTGGGGTAAGTCCAATAAACCAGAGTGTAGCAGCTGAAGTCTGTTGAGGCTCAGGGCCTGTCTATCACATGTTCAGTCCAGAGATTCAGGTCCCCTGGGTATATATTAAACCCCAGCACCAGCTACAGTTCTGGTAAAAGTAACAGGAGAGGCTTGTGGACAAAGATCACATCTGAGTCCAGCTCCTTCACGCAGAAACACAAATTCCAAGGTAGGGTCAACTGAGATGGCACTGAACTCCATCTGCCATGACCATAGAACCTGTGGGTCCCTGTAGCCCTCAGAAGAACCAATACTCGGGGTTGTATCTATTTTATCTGCCATGACCATAGAACCTGTGGGTCCCTGTAGCCCTCAGAAGAACCAATACTCGGGGTTGTATCTATTTTATCTGTCTCTGAGACTCTGCTGAGGTGTCATAAGGGCAACCTCTCTGATAACCTCCCAGCTTTTTTTGGAGACTCATAGCCATATAAACTCATTTGTCCTTTCCATTTCCCCCTTTGATTCAGGTCAAAAAGCATTTTTAACTCCTGGTATTATATGTAGATTGAGATATTCTGCTGGCCTGAGTTGACCCTTTTATTCAAGGTCATTTTCTAGTTACATCATCAGCTGTTACTTGGTAGTAATCCCTTGGCACCAGGGAGGCTCATCCCTGGGAGTCATGTCCCATGCTGGGGGGAAGGCAATCCATTTACATGCTGAGTTTGGCTTCGAGACTGGCCACATTTGAGCAACATGGAGGCTCTCAGGAGGTAACTCTTAGGCACCCTGCAGCTGTAAGCCTTGTTCTTATTTCCAACAGCCTATTTTCCAGAAATGGAAAAGTCAATTATCAAGTTTATTTGGAAGGGTAAAGGACCCCAACTAGCCAAAAACATCTTTAAAAAGAATTTGGTTGGACTCATACTGCCTGACTTTAAAGTATATTATGGGAAGCAGATATGGCTCAAACAGTTGGGCACCTGCCTACCACATGGGAAGTCCTGGGTTCAGTTTCTGGTGCCTCCTAAAGAAGATGAACAAGACAGTGAGCTGACTTGGCAGGTTGGCAAGGCAAGCTGAGACAAGAAGATGATGAATAAAGATGGCACAATGAAGAGACACAACAAAGAAACACAATGAAAGACAAAACATGTGGGGACAGAGGTGGCTAAAGCCACTGGGCTCCTCTATCCCACCTGGGAGGTCCCAGGTTCAGTTTCTGATGCCTCCTATTATTAAAAGAAGATGAGCACACAATAAACAGACACAGAGAGGGGAACAGTGAGCACAAAACAATGAGGGGGGAGAAATAAATTTTAAAAACTAAACTTAAAAAAAAAACCTATTTCACTTAGTGAGCTGTGAAAATGCTATTTAAAAAAAGCATATTACAAGCCTTCAGTGTTCAAAACTGCATGATATTGGCACAAGGATAGATATGTTTACCAAAGGAATCAAACTGAGAGTTCAGGAACAGACCTCACATCTATGGACATTTGTTTATTCACAAGGATGCAAGGCCCACTCAACTAGGAAGAGAAGTCTCTTCAAAAAATAGTGATGGGAGAATTGGATATTCATATGCAAAAAAAGAAAGAAAGAAAGAGGACCCCAATCTCATACCTTATTAAAATAAAAGAATACAAAATGGATCAAAGACCTAAAGTCAAGAACTAGGACTGTGGAAATGGAAGAAACAAAATGTAGGGAAGCATCATCTGCATCTTGTGGTAAGCAATGGTTACTTAGACTTCACACCCAAAGCACAAGAAATGAAAGAAAACATAGATAAACAGGTCCTCCTCAAAATTAATAATGTTTGTCCATCAAAAGTCTTTGTTATGAAAGTGGAAATACAACCTACTCAATGAGAGAAAGTATTTGGAAACCACATATCTTATAAGGGTGTAATATCCTAATATGTAAAAAAATCCTACACCTCAATAATAAAAAGACAAACAACCTACTATAAACATGGGCAAAAAACCTGAAGAGACATTTCTCCAAAGAGGATATACAATGACTAAAAAGCACATGAAAAATACTCAATAGCACTAGCTATTAGGGAAATGCAAATCAAAACCAAAATAAAATATCATTTCACACCTACGAGATGGCTACTACTGAAAAAATCAGAAAACTGCAAGTGTTGAAGAGGATGTGGAGAAATAGGAGCATTCATTACTATTTATATTTCTGGTGGGAATATAAAATGATGCAGTCACTGTGGAAGACAGATTGGTAGTTCTTCAGGAAAGTAAATATAGAATTACCATATGGCCTGGCAATCCTGCCTCTAGATATATACCCAGAAGGATTGAAAGCATGGACTTGAGCAGATATTTGTACAGTGATGTTAATAGCAGTTTTATTCACAATTGCCAAAAGATGGAAGCAACCCAAGTGTTCATCAACTGACAAATGGATAAACAAAATGTGGTGTGTATATTCAATGGAATATTATTCAGCTGTAAAAAGGAATGAAGTTTGTGGCTGTCAATGAGATCCTGCTGAGACTTGCATAAACATGACCTCTGGGTCCAGGGTTCAATCCCCTGGGCTTCTTGACCCATGCGGTAAGCTGACCCATGTGCAGTGCTGCCACGTGCAAGGAGTGCCATGCCACACAGGGATGCCCCCTCATAGGGGTGCCCCAAGTGCAAGGTGTGCACCCCACAAGGAGAGCCACCCTGTGTGAAAAAAACACAGCCCATGCAGAAGTGGTGCCACGCACATGAAGAGCTGACACATCAAGATGACACAACAAAAAAGACGTAGTTTCCCAGTGCTGCTGGATAGTGCAAGTGGACACAGAAAAACCCACAGCGAATGGACACAGAGGGCAGACAATGGGGAGTAGGGAAGAAAAGTAAATTTAAAAAATCTTTAAAAACAAAACAAAACAAAAACATAACCTCCAGAATGACCTCCTGGCTCACTTTGAAATCTCTTAGTGAAAAAACTCATTTGTATTTACCATTGCCCCCTTTTGGCCAAGATCTTTTTCCAGATGCATTGCTAGTTGTCACTTGGTAATAATCTCTTGGTGCCAGGGAGGCTCATCCCCGAGAGTCATGTCCCATGCTGGGGCAGGGTGGGGGGGGGTAGGTAGTACACTCGTATGCTGAGTTTGGCTTAGAGAGCGGCCACATTTGGGCAACAAGGAGGCTTTCAGGAGGTAACTCTTAGGCAGTATATAATACTAAACTATTTCATTTTCACTAGGAAAGGTTCATAAGTACAATCGTCAATATCAAGGGCCTGGTGTAATGGTCTGCCTTCTTTCACTAGGCACTGCACTTCCACTCAGAGGATTCTTGCTGTCCTATTAGAGAATGTAGCAGAACTCCCCAGGATCAGAATTCCATATTCTTTCCGTTATTGTGGGGGTCTCCACTCACCAGAACATTGCCTGAGGGCTCTAGAGAAATCCAGAAATTATAAGCAGGCAGACAGCTCAGGAATTTGGCACCTTGTCAGTGGGCCTTACTTTGGAATTTATGCCCCCAGTACAATAGAGTTAGACTCATTTATAATATCTTTATACATGGTTCTTCTGCCCCTTTTATTTGAAGCTATAATTAGCTCTATACTTGATAAATATATGTCCCAGAGACTTAAATCTTTCATCCATCCATGTGCCAGTTGAGCCCTGAATTTCAGCAGAGTCGCACTATCTACTCTCCAGTTCATTGGACTCACCCAGGACAACTAACAAGGAAATGATGATGGACAACACCCATACCAAGGAACATAGAGTGTCTGCAACTGCAAGCAAGATCGTTCCATCTATTTGCCCCATGGGATCTAAGCTCCCTTTCAATTGGAAGCAGGGTGGGCATCACCATTCCAAAATCCTCAAGACTGGAGAATGAACAATGGAGTAAAGTAGACTTTATTATTCTACTATAGACTTATTATTCTACCAGTGGAAGAACTTGTCATTGATATAAAGGCAATGGCCACCAAAGGTTCTGAGGGATGGGAGAAGGAAGAATAGGTGTAATATTGGTGCATTTTCAGGACATTGGAGTTGTCCTCCATGACGTTGCAGTGACAGATACAGGCCATTGTATATTTTGTCATAACCTACAAAATTGTGCGGGACAGAGTGCAAACTATAATGTGAACTGTAGTCCATGGTTAGTATCAATGCTTCATATGTGTTCACCAATTGTAACAAACGTATCAGACTAATGAGTGATGTTGATGTTGGAAAGTGTGGGAGGGGAAGGGAGTGGGACATATGGGAATCCCTTATATTTTTAATGTAACATTTATGTAATCTAAAGCTTCTTTAAAAATAAAAATAAGTAATTGAAAAAAAGATAAAAATAAAAGAAATGAAGTCTGATGCATGTGACAACATGGATGAACCTTGAGGATATTATGCTGAGTGAAATAAGCCAGACGCAAAAGGACAAATATTGTATGATCTCAGTGATATGAACTAATTATAATGTGCTATAAAGTTAGAATCTACAATATAGTTTACCAGGGGATGATTACAGTTAGAAACTGGAGAGTCAATGCTTAATTTGTACAGAATTTTTATTTAGATTGACTGTAAAGCTTTGGAAAGGGATGGTGGTGATCGTAGCACATTATTGTGAGGGTAATTAATAGCACTGGCTGTATAGGTGAATGTGGTTAAAAGGGGAATCCTTCAGCCATATATGTTACTAGAATAAAAATAAAAAATAAATCAGGACTTACTTTTATAGCACAGTGAACGCTATTGTAGATAATGTAGTATAGTTAATAGTACAAGAGTAAGAATATTATTTCATGAGTTATAACAAATGTACAACACTAATACAAGGTGTTAGTAATAGAGTAGTATATAGGGAAAATATACCTAATATACACTATGGATGATAGTTAATAGCTCTATTACAGTAATCTTTCATCAATCGTAACAAAGATAACTACTACTACAAAATAGTATAATTACAAAAAAGCACCAGCATTAATTGTAAAAATTGTTCCACACCAAAGCAAGGTGTGGATGGTGGGGTGGTGCATGAGAATCCTGTATTTTTTACATGCTTGTTCTGTAAACCTATAACTTCTATAATAATTTTTTTTCTAAATCACACACACAACAAGCAGAGAATGGCAGAATGGATAATAAGACAGCATGACCTAATTAAATGCTGTGTACAAGAGACTCACTTAAATTCAAATGGGAAGATAAAGAGAGACTTTTGAAAGCAGCAAGAGATTACAGACAAGGGATCTTCAATATGATCAAGTGCGTATGCTAGGTTGAAAGTGAAAGAATGGAAAAATACACCATGCAAGTAGTAACTAAGAGAGAGCTGGGGTAATTATATAAAATAGACTTTAAATTTAAAAATTGCTATGAAGGACCAAGAAGGACATTACATACTGATAAAGGGGTCAATTCAATAGGAAGACATAAAAATTAAAAATATACATTCACCAAAGAGCAGAGTCTCAAAATATGTAAAGCATATATTAACAGATTTGAAAGGAGATATAGACAGTTGTACATTAATAGTGGAAGACTGCAATACACCACTTTCAAAAATGGATGAAACATCTAGCTAGAAGATCGATAAGGAAACAGAAGAATGGAACTATAGGCCAACTAGCCCCAACAGACATACATAGTACATTTCACCCAAGAGCAGCAGAATACATCTTCTTCTCTGTTTCCCATGCATCTTTCTACAAGATAAACCATAGGTTAGGTCACAAAAAATTTCTCAATAAATTCAATAATATTGAAATTGTACAATGTATCTTCTCTGAGCACAAGGCCATGAAACTAGAATCCAATAACAGGGAAAACTGGAAAATTCACAAATACGTGGAAATTTAAAAATACTCTTAAACAACAAATGGGTCAAAGAAGAAATAACGAGAGATAGTAGCAAATATCTTGAGGCAATGAAAATGAAAACACAGCAACCAAAACTTACGGAATACAGAAAAGGCAGTGCTGAAGAGAAATTTATAGTTTTAAATGGGTACATTAAAAAAAAAAAAAAAGCCCCAAATAAGAAACTGAAACTCACAATTGCAGGATCTACAAAAAGTACTTATGATGGTATCACCATAAGTTCCTTTATTGGATTAGAGATTTTATAATTCAATCTCAACCAAACCAAAAAAAAAACAAGACACAAAAACATAAACTCTTTCACATTTGATTGACAAGTTGCTCCAAATTTGATTCTTCCCATCATCAACAGTGAAAATCATTCATTGTTTTACCACCTATGATTTAATTCACTTCGGGTTTCTTCAGAGCCTAGCTCTACTATAAACTCTTATTTTAACCAGGTATTTCTTAAATATAATGAATAAATGCTCAAATAACTAGTTTTAAAATTACCTACTTCTGAAACACTCTGTTATTACTAATTTCTTTTTTTTTTAATTTCCCACTTTAATCATTTTTCTCCCCTTAGATGGCTCCCTTGTCTGTTTGCTCATTGTTTTTGCTTGTTGTCTGCTCGTTTCTTCTTCAGGAGGCACCAGGAACCAAACCCGGGACCTCCCACATGGGAGGCAGGCACCCAACTGTCTGAGCTACAGCCACTCCACCTATTACTAATTTCTTTGCACTCTAACATTTTCAGTGTGCCTACTATGCACTTTCTCCATTTTTCTTTAGGAAATTAAAACCCACAGAAGTTAAATTATTTATCCAAATTAATGACAGACTTGTGACATCTAGATGGCTATTGCCCATATTGGGAGGCTTGCTCTACTGAAAATGGATCAGAATTTTTCTGTCTTTGAAAAGAACAATGTGAAAGAGCTACAGGAAGAATGCTTTTTAAAAGCAGAGATTATTCCAAGCATAAATGAGTTGTGCTAGGTGGTAATAACTTGTCCCATCACTGGAGCAATTTACACATCAGTTGGATATCCCTAAGTAATTCAGAGATATTATATATGAGATTTAAGCATTGTTTAGATAATTGGGGATGATGGTTTTTATGGTCCCTTATTCATCTGATATTTTGTTAATTTATACAACAGTATTATACTATGTCTGAATTTTAGAAGACTGGGGCCAAGGTGTATGTTTGAGTTCATGCCTTATAGCTAAACCACAACTGAAAAGATGAGGCACCATTCAAAGAAATCATCTATTAAATTTTATTTTCCTGAGAAAATGTGTAGTAATAAAGAGAATAGATTTTAATTCATTAATTGCAGTTTGAATCCATCTAATACTTATTATATGAATAGAATGTGGATAACTAACAAAAGTTACATCTTAATAGATTTTTCATGCATTAGCCCTTAGCTTGAAGAGAGTAGATATGTGATAAAGAGGCTTGCTGAAATCTGAATGTGAATATTATCCAATTTCAAGGAAACAAGGTTAATTTCATGTGTTCTTTTGGTATCCTAATTATTAAAGCAATTGCCAATTTTATAATCACAGACATCAACGTGAAGAGAGAGAAAATAGAGTATCATAAACTTGATTATCAATAATTGAAACACCACACCTACTTTAGAAAGGTAATTATTGTTGACTTCAGTGGGACCATACTCTGACAATTCTGAGATTTTGCCTAGTCTCACCTTCTGCCACTAGGAAACATGTCCAGGCATATTTTAGAGGAGCAGATGGGCAATAGTAATATGTGTTTCCTAAGTTTATCAGCCAAAATCTAAATATCCTTTCCTTTGTTTATTTTCTTATGCTATTAGAGGAATTTAGACTATGTAGATAGTATCAATATCTACATTGATTACTTTCATGTGAGAATCTCTCATTCGCAGGATGTGGCTTCAGTTGCTAAAACCTGAATAATTCTTTTCTGTACCTCTGGGTTAACATGTATGTATTTAAGGTCTTTTTGTAATTTGGTCCTCTAGGTTTTTAAAATAAATTAGAATTAAAAGAAAACTTAATAGTACTAAAAGTAGTCTTATTATATGAAAATATCTTTCAATTGTGATTTATACCTGTAAACAAGGTATTTTATCTTTATTACTGGTAAAATAATTTTAAGTATTAACTCTCAAAATACAATTTGAAAATTTTAAATGAATAATAGAATACATCTGTGGATACTAGCTTGAGAAACACTAGCTTGTAACTTATATTTTAGAAGATAATTATCCAAAAGTATATAATTTTAAAGTATAAATGCTTATTTAAATCATTTTCAATGCAAACCACCGTTAATATTAAAGTTTGATGAAGAAAAACTGAGAGTATACAGGGGTACTTTCCATTGTTTCTGCATCACAATTTCTAACAGGTCATTCTCTTAATTGATATGTACCAGTAAAAGATTATAAATACATCACTATGAGGATTAAATCACTAATGCAGAGTGATTTTTGAATGCAGAGGAACTTTAATGAAATCATTATTCCTCCTTTGGTAAATAAAAATTTGGGGAGATGTCTTAGTTTACCGCAGCTGCTATGACAAATACCATAGACTGGGTATGGTCTCACAGTTTTGGAGGCTAGAAGTCTAACATCAAAGACTCAGTAGGCCTTGCCTTCTCTGAATCAGTAGGGTTCTGCCAGCAATTAATCTCAGCCTCCATCCCATGGCCATCTTGTCTCCTTCTGACTCCTTCTCTGGCTTCCATGACTGTGTCCAAATTTCCTCTTAATAAGAACTCCAGTGATATTGCATTAAGACCCTTTTTGCTTCAGTTTGGCCTCACCTTCATAGTTTCTTCACAAATGGAATCAAATGGGTTCACACTCACAGCATCAGGGGTTAGGACTTGAACATGCCTGTGCGGGACCAGATTCAGACCACAACAGAGAGTCAAGTACTACTACTAATGAAAATAAGGCATGTTAAAGTGTACGCCTTGGGGCGGTGGACTTGGCCCAGTGGTTAGGGCGTCCGTCTACGACATGGAAGGTCTGCGGTTCAAACCCCGGGCCTCCTTGACCCGTGTGGAGCTGGCCCATGCACATTGCTGATGCGTGCAAGGAGTGCCCTGCCACGCAGGGGTGTCCCCCGCACAGGGAAGCCTCATGCGCAAGGAGTGCGCCCCGAAAGAAGAGTGGTCCAGTGTGAAAGAAAGTGCAGCCTGCCCAGGAATGGTGCCGCACACACGGAGAGCTGACACAACAAGATAACACAACAAAAAGAAACACAGATTCCCGTGCCACTGACTACAACAGAAGCGGACAAAGAAGATGCAGCAAATAGACACAGAGAACAGACAACTGGGGGGGGGGGGGAAGGGGAGAGAAATAAATACACAAATAAATCTTAAAAAAAAAAATTGTACACCTTGTCCTGACGTCTAGGAGGGGCATGCCGGGCTGGGCGATGGCCCTAGCTGACCAGGGAACACTTGGGCTATGCCAGTGCCATTCTCAGCACCTTACTTGTGCTAACAGCCACTATCCTCACAACAGTCCTGGGATTGTCAATATTATTATCCCCATTTTTGCTGTATAGACAAAGAAACTGAGTCCTGGAGATGTGACGATGTCCAAGTTGGTAAAGCTTATACATGGTGTTCAGGAGTTGAACCAGGAAGTCTGGCTGGAGACGTTCAGGCTCCTAACTCTCACCTGGTAACATGTTAGTCTCCTTACTCTGGCATTAACGATTCATTGAACATAATCATCTCAACCAAGCTAATTTTCACCACTTTTGCATATCAGGAGGATTTTTTTTTATTGCTGACCTGTTTTGGGGTGGTACTTGAGAGATGTTTATTAGTTTGGCTTTCCTCTTCTACAGAGAGTACATTTGCATCTCTGCAAAATTAACAATTAATTCCTTAACTTGGATGGCGGCATTTTTCCATAACTGCTAAGATGATAAACAACTCCTACCTTTCAATAGACAGAGTTATTTGTTAGAATGGTACAGCCTCAAAAGAGCCAGACAAATAAACTGGGCAGTGCTTATCTAAAAAAAACAGTATATCTGCCTGCAATAGAACTCTTCTGCATGCATAGGTTCACTCAGCATTCACTGAGCAAGGTATCTGTGTACAATTAGCAAATTCTCAACACCTTATACCCTCACCCACTTACTTGCTAAGCTATGTGGGCAATCCCACAATGCTAAACAATTTACATGAGCAGCTTCGATTAGATTTGTTCCTGCCCTGAATATGTTTGCAAGCTAACATTTACTTCTGGCATGATTTGCTTAGTTTTAAAATTTAAATCATAAATGTTTGCTAACAATTAAATTGTTCCTAAACAATAAGTACATGTCATGTATGAAACAGCCATTCCTTCAATATGTTCATTATAAGCATTTTCACATGCATGTCTCCTTAGCTATGTGGGAGGAACAAGCATAAACTTTGTTGATGTTTAATCTGAGGATAAACTTGGACTTCCTAAGTCGTTGGTCTGTTCCACTCTGGGTGGTCATTACAAGCTGGACTCTGTAGTGACTATTTTGTTTTCCTTCTGGAAGGTAGCAGGCAGGTTAGAATGTGAATTTAGCGAGACAAACTAAGCCTGGAAGGAGAGGTCTAGAACTAAATCTTCAAATGTAGAAAATGGATGAGACAGCCTGGGCGTCTCGGTTAGGACAACTTCACCCAGCAGGCTGGCGTTCTGCTGGACATACGGTGTACATCACTTGTTTTGGTTAGGAAGCCTGGAAGTGCTGGTACTCTAGGTTTTGAAGGAGAACTTGATGCTGGCTAAAAGGCAGCTTCCTAAACCTATTTTTTTTTAAGATTTATTTTTTAATTTATTTCGCTCCCTTCCTCCCCCCCCCCCCCCCCCCCCAGTTGTCTGCTCTCTGTGTCCATTCGCTGTGTGTTCTGTGACCGCTTCTATCCTTATCAGCGGCATGGGAATCTGTGTTTCTTTTTGTTTGTGTCATCTTGTTGCGTCAGCTCTCCATGTGTGCAGCACCATTCCTGGGCAGGCTGCACTTTCTTTCGCGCTGGGCGGCTCTCCTTACGGGGCACACTCCTTGCGCGTGGGCTCCCCTACAAGGGGACACCCCTGCGTGGCAGGGCACTCTTTGCAAGCATCAGCACTGCCCGTGGGCCAGCTCCACATGGGTCAAGGAGGCCCAGGGTTTGAACCACGGACCTTTTAAATGACTATGACCACTATGACCTAAGAATGTGCACAGCACAAATTAATCCAAGTTTGACTATATTTCCAAAATATTGTTAAATTTATTAATATATCCATTTATACTTTTGAATAATCAAAATAAGTTTTGGAGGTCTAATGTTTCCTGCAAGCAGCTTGCCTTGTGTAACTGCAGTGTTAATATATTAGGTAGCTCGAAAGCACTGTTAAGTACAAAGTAGAAACTCATAGATTAGAAGAGAAAATAAGAGAAAAGATCATTATTGGTGAAGGGAAGGTTTGACTCTTTATGGAATAAATAATGATCTTCAAACGTTTTAATGTCATAAGTAGAAATAAAACTAAGCTTTTTAAAAACATCTTTTCTTATTAGAGAAATTGTTGATTTCCAGAAAAATCATGCAGTAACTACAGAACTACCATTTAACACCCCTATCATTAACATCTTGCTTAAAACTAAACATTTTAGTTAAAGGTTTTGATGCTACTTAAAAATTCAACTTCCATCAGAAGAAAAATTAAAATCCATCAAGAAGTACAAGGGATTAAACAACTAAATCAACCTTTAGAGTAAATAGCCTCTGATTTAAACCAATGAGCTTTACATCTGTGTAGTTTCAAATTTCTTTTTGTGATTTTTAAAATGTTGACTATTACATTCATCATACAGAACTTTTCAATATGTTTATGGATAACTCTACCTTTTTTTTCTTTATCATTTTTTCTCTTTGTAAGATTAGAAAGTCTTCCCACATGTAGGGGTTTGACAAGTATTTAATTATATCATTGTCCTTGTTTTCTGATAATGTCTACACGTTTCAGTTCCTCTGGACTTTTTGGAGGGTATGAATGTTGTGAGGTCTATTTCCTTTTATTATTTTTATTATTTTATTATTTTATTATTTTATTTTTTTTTTTTTTTTTTTTTTTAGGTATTAGGAACCAGGAATTGAACCCAGGACCTTGTATGTGGGAAATCAATGCTCATCCACTGAGCCACATCAGCTCCCCAGTGGGTTTTGTCATTTGTTTTGCTTATCATTTGTTTTTGTCTTTTTTTAGGAGACACCAGGAACTGAACGTGGGACCTCTCATGTGGGAAGCAAGTGCTCAACTGCTTGAGACACATCTGCTCCCAAGGTCAATTTTATATGTCAACTTGGCTAGATTATGGTGTCCAGTTGTCTGGTCAAAATCCAGCTTGGATATTGCTAGGAGGTACTTCATAGATGGGATTAGTGTCTACAAACAATTAACTTTAAGTAAAGGAGATTATTCTTCCCACTGTGAGTGGGCATCATTCAATCAGCTGGAGACTATAAAAGAAAATAGTTGAGGGTTTCACAAAGAAGAAAAAATTCTATCTCAAGACTACAATTTCAACTCTTAAAATTTCCTGCCTCCCATCCTCCCCTACAAATTTTGGACTCAAGACTTTAACATCACTTTATGGAATTTCCAACCTGCCAACCTGCCCTACATATCTCCAACTTACCAGCCCCACAATCATATAAGCCAATTCCTCCAAGTAAATTTCTTTATGTACACATATATATATCTCTTCTTGGTTCTGTTTCTCTGGTACATCCTGACTAGTACAGATTTCATAAGGGCCTAAAATGATTTATTTTAGAAGCAAGGCAGTTGTATGTCCTGCCTAAATTATCAGATGAGTTGATTGGACTATGCTGGTCTCTTTCTTCGCTGCTTTATTAAAGGAATTCAGTAGCCTCAGGTTGGTCACTGGTGGTGGTACTGCCAAAAGGGTGCTGATGCAAAATACCAGAAATCTGCTGGCTTTTACAAAGGGCATTTATTTGGGGTAAGAGCTTACAGATACCAGGCCATAAATCATAAGTTATTTCCCTCACCAAAGTCTATTTCCACGTGTTGGAGCAAGATGACCGCCAGCATCTGCCAGGGTTCAGGCTTACAGGGTTCCTCTCTTCCCAGGTCTTACTTCCCTTTCCTCACAACCAAGTTCCTCTGTGTGCTTACTTCCCAGGGCTCCAGCTCAAGATTCCAGCATTAAAACTCCAATAGCAAAACTACAACTCTGTCCTTTGCCATGTCTTTTATCTGTGAGTCCCCACTCCTTGGAGGTGACCCAATCAAAGCCCTAATCATAATTTAATCACACCCAGATATAGACTAGTTTACAAACATAATCCAGTATCTATTTTTGGAATGATGAGCCATGTCAAACTGCTATAATGCTGTTTGTTGTGGCTGAGGTGCACTTTGTGTCACTTTATCCCGTGTGACAGGCAGCTGGAAGAGGCCTCAAGGAATCATCCAACCATGCAGAGATGGGGATGCTGGTTTTAAAATCAAAATATATCATCCCATTATTATCCTTCTCACTGTCACCAAATATATGGAGCTGCCCTTCTCTTTTCTGTGCATATACCTCCTAGGCTACAAACGACAAAATTTAATTTAATTTAGTTTGAGTCTCAAAAAGGGGCAGATCATTTCTTCTGAGCATGGAATCTTTTACTAAGATTTTGCTAACCATTGCAGCAATTCACACCCATTTAGAGTGTCAGCGGTAATAATAGCACAGTTTCCCCCATTTTTTCCCCTTGAGTTTGCCCTCTACCATATTGATTCTATAAGTAGACATGGACAAAGGGTTCTGTTGTCTGAAATTGCATCAGGATGACTGTAAGCAAGGTATAAGGAACTTTCCTATTCTAGGACTTGTTTTGAACCCCCTCTGCCAGGCACCCTTTTGCTTGGTAGACCTCACAGCCTAATGTTATAGGTGAAAATTCAGGTTGATAGAAGCAAGATAAAGACATGCAAACACAGACAGTTTTTAAAAGAAGCCTAAGATGACTTCAATGTAGATTAAATATCTTAAAGTAGTGTTTAATTTGAACTGTAAGACATTTCAGTTTGGGGGACAGAAAGGAAAGCTGTGGCCACTTTGGATAAGAACTGGGTCAGACTCTCCTGGAGGTATAGAGGACTGGGATCCTAGACTTCAGGTCCTGCAGTGTCAGTGGACCTCTGGAGGTGCTGGATACTGAGATCAAGTACATGGGCAATCCCTCATGCCTATGTGAGATCCCCATTAAAAACTCTGAACATCAATGCTCAAGTGAACTTCCCTGGCCGGCAATACTCTGTGAAGGTTCTCACATACTGATGCTGATAGAGTATTACTGTCCTGGATCCACAGGAGAGACACCTGGCCACTCCATGTTTGGGACCCTCCTGGACTCTGTCCTATGTACTTCTTCTCTTGGCTGATATACTCTGTATCCTTGCCTGCAATAAATGATAACAATGAGTATAGTATTTTTCAATGAGTTCTATGAGATCTTCTAAAGAATTTTCAAACCTGAGGGTGGTTTGAGGAACTCCCCCAAACTTGAAATTGTTGTCAAAAATAAGAGCAGGGAAGTGGACTTGGCTCAACTGATAGAACACCTGCCTACAATATGGAGGGCCCAGGGTTCAATCCCCATAGCCTCCTGACCTGTGTGGTGAGCTGGCCCACACGCAACGCTGCCGCATTCAAGGAGTGCTGTGCCACACAGGGGCACCCCCACATAGGGAGCCCCATGCACAAGGAGTGTGCCCCGCAAGGAGAGCTGCCCTGTGGGAAAAAGCACAGCCCGCCCAGGAGTGACGCTGCACACACAGAGAGCTGATGCAGCAAGATGATGCAACAAAAAAAGAGACTCAGTTTCCCAGGGCCGCCTGACAATGCAAACAAACGTGGAAGAACACACAGCGAATGGACACAAGAGAAGACAATAGGTGGGAAGGGGAGAGAAATAAATTTTAAATAGATAGATAGATAGATAGATAGATAGATAGATAGATAGATAGATAGATAAAGAAACAAAAGTAAGGGCAGTCTTCTCAATTGGAGGCAGAGTGGGCATGACCATCCCAGAATCCTCAGGATTGGGGACTGAATGATGGATTAGAGTAGATTTACTGCTATTCTACTATAGACTTATTGTTGTTCTAGCAATGGAAGAAACCATATCATTGATGTGGAGACAGTGGCCACCAGAGGTTCTGAGCAGAGGGAGAGGAGAAAAGTAGTTGTAATATGGGGGCATATCAGGCCTTCGGAATTGTCCTGAATGACATTGCAATTACAGATACAGGCCATTATATGTCTTGTTGTAACTTACAAAATTATGCAGGAGGGAGTTTATAATGTAAACTATAATCCATACTTAGTGACAATGATCCAACATATGTTCATCAATTGTAACAAATATACCACATTAATGAAGGATGATGTTAATGTGGAAAAGTGTGGGAAGGTAAGGAATGGGGCATATAACAATACTTTGCATTTTTTATGTAACATTTATGTAATCTAAGTATCTTTAAAAAAATTTTTTTAAGTAATTGGGAAAAAAAGTAAGGGCAGTATGTGTGAACTGTTTCCCTCTAAATTTTATAGTTGGCTAACTTTCATATGTCTTCTACAAAATTAATAAATATTCTGCCTTCTCTCATCATGAGCTTGCACATTCTTGACTTCATACAAATGATATGATGTCATTCAGTATGCATTATGTTTTTAAAGACTTTTTTTAAATTTCTCTCCCCTTTCCCGCCCTCCCACCCCCCCAGGTTGTCTGCTCTCTGTGTCCATTAGCTGTATTTTCTTCTATGTCTGCTTATATTCTTGTCAGCAGCACTAGGAATCTGTCTCTTTTTGTTGCATCATCCTGCTGCATCAGCTCTCCATGTGCGTAGCGCCACTCCGGGCAGGCTGCACTTTTCTCACGCTGGAATGCTCTCCTTATGGAGTGTACTCCTTGAGCATGGAGCTCCCCTATGTGGGGGACACCCCTGCATGGCATAGCACTCCCTGCATGCATCAGCACTGCACATGGGCCAGTGTATCACAAGGGTCAGGAGGCCCTACATTTGAATCCTGGATCTCCCACGTGGTAGGTGAACGTTCTATCCGTTGTGCCACATCTTCTTCCCAGTATGTATTCTTTTGTATTTGTCTTCTTTCACTCATAATTATGCCTCTTATATTTCAACATGTTATTGTGTGCAGCAATAGTTCATTCTTTTAAATCACTACATAGTATTCCACTATGTAAATATACCACAATTTATCCATTCTTTTGTTGAAAAACATTTGTGTTGTTCCCAGTTTTACTCTATGAACATTTTTTTATATTGCTTTTGGTGAACATATGTACTCATTACTCTTGGAATGAGATTGCTATGTCGTAGCGTAGGACTATGTTAAACTTCAAAAGATACTGCCACATTTTCCCAGTTACTTAGCACCACCAATGTAAGAGAGTTCTAATTTCCCTGTATCTTTGTCAGTACTTGACATTGCCAGTCTTTTGAAGTTCGGCTACTCTATTGGGTGGGTAGTGATACATTGTTGTGGTTTTGATTTGCATTTTTCTGATAACTAATTATTTTGAGCATTTTTAATAGCTTATTGGTCATTTGGTGGTTCTCTTTTATGAAGAGCCCATTCAGGTCTTTTGCCCTTTTGAAAAACAGCTTTTTTTGTCTTTTTCTTATCCATTTGTAGGAGTTCTTTGTATATTCTGGATACTATGCATTGTGAATATCTTCTCCTAGTCTACTTGCCTTTTCAGTCTCTTGATGGGGGACTTCAAATGGAAAGTAGTACTTAATTTTAATGAAATTCAATTTATAAATCTATTCTTTCATGTTAATTGATTTTTGTTTGAAATTCTTTTAATTTCCTCAGGGAAAGATGATATTTTTCTATGTTATCATCTGAAGTTTTTATTGTTTTTCCTTTTACATTCCATTTTACGATCCATTTCAAATCAATTGCATGAAGTCAAAGTCAAGATGCATTTATTTTCCATCAAGGACTTTTTATTGAAAAGACCATCCTTTCCCCAAGGAATTGCAGTGTCTTCTTATAGTAAATCAGATGACCAAATACATGTGGGTCTATTTCTGGAAGCTATTTTCTTTTCCATTTTACCTTGTGAGCACAAGTCAGGACTGGATTTGCAAGGGCAGCCGTAGTAATTTCCCAAGATGCTATTTTTAGGTCATTACGTGAATACAATTGTCTTGGTAGCATTCTTTTGATTCTTTTCCTTGACTTACTTTCCACCCCTTAATAAAGACAGCTAATGACAGTGAATTCTAAGATATGCACTAGCAGCAGCAACCCCACATATATATTACCATAAATTCTATTATGTCTACTTTCCCTAATAGAAAAATGTTAATGCTATAAAATTTAATCTGTTTCTTAACCCAATATTTAGAAAGGAAAGTGAAATTACAGGAAGGCCGAAGGAGTCTTTATCTTGCAACATTCATAATTCATTTTCTATGTTCCTGACTACATAGGTGTACACCAATTAAAAATATTCTATAGGGGAGCAGATATGGCTCAAGGGGTTGAGCACCTGCTTCTCACATGAAAGATCCTGGGCTCAGTCCCTGGTGCTGCCTAAACACAAAGCAAACAAAAAAACAAACAACAAGCAAACAAACAAAAAAACAACTCAGGGAAGCCAATGTGGCTCAGTGGTTGGTTGAGGGCCAGCTTCCCACATATAAGATGCTGGGTTTGATCCCTGCCCCAGTACCTGAAAATAAAAAATAAAAATAAAAAATAAATAAATAAATGTTTAAAATAAATAATGAATTCTACAAATATTTTCGGATCTCAGAAAGAAATAACATAGTACTACAATCAGGGATTTTAGGTTTTCCTTGTCCATTTTTTTATGCTTAAAGAAACACGTTAGATCAATTTATTTTAGCATTAAATTTAATTAAGTGTAGAAAGTTATACAATCTCTGTAGGTGAACAGTAAGATGGTTTAAATTATATTTCCATTAGTAATGTTTACTTTTAGTTCTTGCTTGTTAATGGAAACACTAGCCTCAAGAAAAAATATTTATACACACTTTGGTTGTGATATATGTATGAAGTGAAATTACAAGTTTTCATAAACTGGCAGTTTTAAAAATCTCATGATGTAAGCAATAATTACAATTTCCCTGGTTCATCCTGTGGAACTAGTATATTTAATTTAATTCCTTATGAGTACTTGGTCACTGAACAGTTAATAATTCCTGAAATTCCTGAAATTTTCTTAAGTCCACCACAGATGCAACTAGACGCCCATTAAGGTAAATAGGTTAATCAATATTTGGAAATTAATTGTGAAATTAAGGATTTTTTTTTCTCTTTTCCCTAAATACACTTTTTTTTTTTTCTTGATATACCGGGGCCAGGGATTGAATGCAGGACCTTGTACGTGGGAAGCTAGTGCTCAGCCAATGAGCCACATTGGCTCCCCTGAGTTGGTTTTTTGGTTTGCTTGCTTGCTTTTTGGTTTTTCTTTTGTCTTTAGGGAGGCATCCGAACCCAAACCCAGGACTTCCCATGTGGGAAGCAGGTGCCCAACCACTTGAGCCACATCCACTCCCAATTTATACTCTTGCTACCTCAAAATATGTAAGTTCTTCTGAGGTTCTGTTGAATACAACAGCTTGTTGAAAAAAATTACAGCTGTACTGAATCTTTCAGGTGAGGAAGAATAAACAGAATAAGTAGGCATTGTACAATAGAAGCCAATTTTGTCTAATTAGCATTGTGGAAAACTTACAGTTTTGCAAAATATATGTAAAGTAAAGACCAAAAAGGAACCACATTTTTGCCTGAAATCTTTCTGTGAAGAACTTGGTTAAAGGATATATATGTAGGTGTGCTATAGCTGATCACTTTCCTAGTTTAATTACTGTTTTGAAGCATGTAGACTGAGTTAAGAAATATTAGCAGGGGAAGTGGATGTGGCTCAAGCAATTGGGCTCCTGTCTACTATATGGGAGGTCCAGGGTTCAATTCCCAGGGCCTTCTGGTGAAGGCAAGCTGGCCCATGCGGTGAGCTGGCCCAAGCAGAGAGCGGGCCTATATGGCAAGCTGGCCCGCACAACAAGCTGGCCCATGCAGGAGTGCTGGTCCATGTGGCAAGCTAGTCTGAGCAGAGTCCTGGCATAGCAAGATGATGCAACAAAAAAAGAGACACAGAGGAGAGACAATAAGAGATGCAGTTGACCAGAGAGCTGTGGTTGTGCAAGAGATTGAGCACCTTTCCCCCACTCTGGAAGGTTCCAGGATTGGTTTCTGGTGCCACCTAAAGAGAGGACAAGCAGACACAAAAGAACACACAGCGAATGGGCACAGAGCAGACAACGAGCAGGGTAATAAACAAATAAATAAATCTTTTTTTTTTTTTTTAAGTAGTATTAGCAGGAAATTTTGCATCACCCTGTGATGGTTTTTTTGTTTTGTTTGTTTTATATATATATTTTTAGACAAATCAATTTTATTGATACATATGAATAAGGCATATGATTCATTCAAAGTGTACAATCAATGCTATTTGGTATAATCACATAATTTCTATCATTATTCAAAGATTTTCATTATTTCAATACAGCCTGTGATGTTTCCAAGTTCTTTTGTGAATCCCAGAAAAGATCATATTCTTGAACTAATCTATGCCTGTGGGTGTGGGGTCCTTTGGTTGCATTAAGGGACCCTTGATTAGATCACTTAATTAGATCACTTGAGGACCTTTAATTGGACTAGTTAGTGAGGCATGACCCAGGTTGGATCTCTGCCCTTTCACCAAGGCCTTACATACACTGAGAAACTGGAAGCAGAAACACAGAGAAGGAGAGCCGCCATTTTGACACTGCCATGTGAAAGAGGACTCCAGGATCAGCCACAGCTGAGAGAAGGGCCGGAGGCTGGAATCAGCAGAGAAGCAGAAAGAGACAGGCCTGGGAAAAGACAGGCCCAGAATGAGATGAGCCATATGCCTGATTGCCCACAGCTGACCTTGAGGAGAAAGCAGAGCAGCTGAAGCTAAAAGAGAGGAGTACTGCAAAGATACAACCCATATGCCTGATAGTCCACGTCTAAGCTCAAGGAAAAAATGAGCTGAAGGGGAAGGCAGGGACCTTGGCAGAGACTGGCCACCATCTTGCCTTGCCACATGGCAGGACTCCAGGATGCATCAGCAGACAACTTTGGTGAGAAGGCATTTCTTTTTTTTTTTTTTTTTTTTTAATATTTATTTATTATTATTTTTTTAATTACATTAAAAAAAATATATGAGGTCCCATTCAACCCCACCGCCCCCGCCCCCCACTCCCCCCACAGCAACACTCTCTCCCATCATCGTGATACATCCATTGCACCTGGTAAGTTCATCTCTGAGCATCACTGCACCCCATAGTCAATGGTCCACATCATAGCCCAGACTCTCTCACGTTCCATCCAGTGGGCCCTGGGGGGATCTACAGTGTCCCGTAATTGTCCGTGAAGCACTATCCAGGACAACTCCACGTCCCGAAAATGCCTCCATATCTCATCTCTTCCTCCCGTTCCCCACACCCAGCAGCCCCCATGGCCACCGTTCCCACACCCATTCCACAGAAGGCATTTCTGATGGTGCCTTGATTTGGACATTCTGCAGCCTCAGAACTGTAATATTTTCCCCTGTATTCCCCTAATAAAATTCCCATTATAAAAGCCAATCCACTTCTAGTATTTTCACATTGGCAGCCTCAGCAGACTAAAATACAGCCCCAAAAGGGCTCATTTAAATTTCAAGATTGTTAATGAACTTCTCTCATTTAGAAAGAAAAAAATAAATTGCACTTACACTTTAATTCTCTTACTGTATCATTGATCTAATTAGTTCTTTGGAATTTTTAATTCTCATAAAAATCTCTTTTCATATGTATGTTTTCCTTGAAAATGATAATGTTAGGGGAAGACAAATATTTAAATAGTGAAAATAAGAAGGTTATCTCCAATGAATGATATAAATTAAAACAGGGCTCAAACTATTTTTAAATATAAAATATTTGCTAAAATTATTTTTAAATATAAAGTATGGAGAGTCAATAATCTTTAGTCATGTTATACTATTAATTTGGAAATGGAAATTAAAATATTTTATTTGTAAATGTTTGTCCATATTTGACAGGTGAATGAATTCTGTATCCCAAGGAAGAACAGAGGGAAGAGAGAAGAGGTGATTTTTGTGTCTCTTTCTATTCTTTTCTTAATTTCTTTTTTTTTCAATTAGAGAGGTTGTAGGTTTACAGATTTCATAAATGAAAGAACAGAACCCCACAAACTCCCTTAAACACACACACATAGTTTTTCCTATTATTAACACTTTGCATTAGTGTGGTACCTTTGTTATAATTGGTGAAACAATATCATTATAATTTTACTATTAACTATAGTTGAAAGTTTACATTAGGATTCACTGCTTGTATAATACAGCCTTATGGATTTAAAAAAATTTTTTATTCTAGTCTATGCCCTCAAATTTCCCCCTTTAAACATATTCAAATATATATTTCAGTGATGTTAAATTCACAATGTTGTACTACCATCATCACCAACATTACCAAAATTTTTCAACTCTCTGAAAAGAAACTTTTCCAATTAAGCATTTACTTCCCCATTCCTTACCCAAGCCAAGCCACTAGTAATATGTATTCTACTTTCTAGCTCTATTAATTTGCTTATTATAATTATTTGATATCAGTGAGATCATACAATATTTGCCCTTTTATGTCTGGCTTATTTCACTCAACATAATGTCTTCAAGGTTCATCCATGTTGTTAAGGATATCATAACTTTATAATATTCCATAATGTGTCTATATCACAATGTGTTCATCCAGTCATCAGTTGATGGACACTTGGGTTGCTTCCATCTCTTGGCAATTTTGAATAATGCCACTATGAAAATTGATGTGCAGATATATGTTCAAGTCCCTGCTTTTGATTCTTTTGGGTATATACCTAGAAGTGGGATTGCTGGGTCTTATTGTAATTCTATACTTAACTTTCTAAGGAGTGTCCAAACTCTCTTCCATTTTCTCACATCAAATGAACATCTGGTATTTTCTCTTTTTTAAAAGTAGCCCTTCTAGTGGGTATGAAATGGTGCCTCATTGTGGTTTTTATTTGCATTTCCCTATTTGCTAATGATGTTGAGCATCTTTTCAAGTGAAACTGGCTATTTGATATCTTCTTTGGAGAAATGTCTATTTTTGGACATTTGGATTGTTTGTGTTTATGATGCTGAGTTTTAGATTTTCTTTATATATTCTGGATATTAACCATTTATAAGATATGTGGTTTCCAAATATTGTAACCCATTATGTATGTTGTATTTTTACTTTTATGATAAAATGCTTTAACTCATAAAAGTTTTTAATGTCAATGAAGTCTCTTTTTTTTTCATTTGTTGCTTGTACATTTGATGTAATTTCTATAAAACCATTGCCTGACACAAGATCCTAAGGATGCTTTCATATGCTTTCTTCTAAGAATATTATAGTTTAGGTTCTTTAGTTTGGGTCCTCCTTCAATCTCTTGCATATGGACATCCAGTTTTCACATCTTTTCTTTCCCAGTTGAGAGGAGTTGCCACCTTTGTGAGAATCAATTGGTCACACAAATGTGAAGCTCTATTTCTGAAATCTCAGTTGGATTCCACTGGTTTATATGTCTGTCTGTGTGCTAGTACCATGCTGCTTTGATTACTGTAGCTTTGCAATGCATTTTAAAAGTAGAAAGTGTGAGTGCTCCAACATCATTTTATTTGGGGGCCCTTGCCCATTCATATAAATCTGGTTATTGGCTTTTCCATTTATGCAAAGAAGGCTGTTGGAAATTTGATTGGGATTGTATGAATCTGAAAATTGCTGTTGGTTGAATAGACATCTTAACAAAATTTAGTTCTCTAATCCATGAACAAGGAATGTCTTTCCATTTATTTATATCCTTGGTTTTTTTCAGCAATGGTTTATAGTTTTCCATGTACAAGTCCTTTGCATTCTTGGTTAAATTTATTCCTAGATATTTGATTCTTTTAGTTGCTATTGTAAATAGAATTTTTCCCTTAACTTCCTCTCAGATTGTTCCTTACTATTGTACAAATTTTTGCTTGTTGATCTTTTACTTTGCACTTTGATAAATTTGTTTATTAGTTCTAGGAGCTTTGTTGTGGATTTTTCAGGATTTTCTATGTAGAGGATCATGTCATCTGCAAATAGGGAAATTTTTACTTCTTCCTTTTCAATTTGGATGCCTTTTACTTCTTTTTCTTGCCTAATAGCTCTGGCCAGAACTTCTAGTACAATACTGAATAATTGGTGACTGTGGACATCCTTGCCTTGTTCCTCATCTTAGAGGGAAAACTTTCAGTCTTTAACCATTGAGTATGATGTTAGTTGGGACTTTTCATATATGCCCATTACCATGTTGAGGAATTTTCCTTCTATTCCCAGTTTTCTGATTATTTTTAATAAGAAGTGGTGCTAGATTTTGCAAATGCCTTTTCTACCTCAATTGAGATGATCATATTTTTGTCATTCTTTTTTTTACTGTGGTATATTACATTAATTAATTTTTAATGTTGAATCACCCTTGCATAACTGAGATAAATCCTTCTCCATCATGGTACATAATTCTTTAAATGTGCTTTTGGATCTGGTTTGCTAGTATCTTGTAGTATCTTTTTCTGGCTTTGGTATTAGGATGATGTTGGCCTCATGAAATGAGTTGGGAAATGTTCTCTCTTCAATTGTTTGAGCATAATGATGTTAACTCTTCTTGGCATGTTTGGTAAAATTCCCCTGTGAAGTCATCTGTTTCTGTGTGTATCTTTCTTGGGAGGTTTTTCATCACAAATTCAATCTCTATACCTGTTAATGATCTGTTGAGATATTCTATTTCTCTGTGAGTCAGTATAAGTAGTTTGTGTGTTTCTGGAAATTCTTCCATTTCCACTAGGTTATCTAATGTGTTTGCATACAATTGTTCCTAGTATTGTGTTTATTTCTATGGGGTATGTAGTCAGGTACCTCCTCTCATTTCTGATTTTGTTGTTTTCATCTATTTTTTTCCTTTTCATTCTAGCTAAAGGTTTGTCAATTCTATTCATCTTCTCAAAGAATCATATTTTCTTTTTGTTAATTCTCTATATTGTTTTCTTATTCTCTATTTAGTTTACCTCCATCTAATCTTGTTATTTCCTTTCTTCTGCTCACTTTGGGTTTACTTTACTTTTCTTTATCTAGTTCCTTCAGTTGTGAAATTAGTTCTCTGATGTGAGATATTTCTTCATTTTTAATGTAAACATTTATATCTGTAAATTTCCTTGTCAGCACTGCCCTAGCTGCCCTCAACAAATTTGGGCACATGTTGTTTTTGTTTTCATTTACCTCAAGATATTTCCAAATTGGCCTTGTGAATTCTTCTTTGACCCATTGGTTGTTTAAAATATGTTGTTTAATTTTGACAAACGTGAATATTCCAGTTGTCCCACTGTTAATGATTTCTAGCTTCATTTCATTGTGGTCAGAATAATTACATTGTATAATTTCAATATTGTTAAATTTTTTGGAGACTTGTTTTGTGACATGATGTATGATCTATCCTGGAGAATGACTCATGTGCATTATGGAAATATGTGTATTCTGCTGCTGTTGGGATGTGTTCTAGATATGTCTGTTAGATTTTGTTGCTTTATAGTACTGTTCCAGTCTTCTATTTCCTTACTGATCTTTGTCTAGTTGTTTTATGCATTATTGAACCTGGTGTATTGCAGTCTCCTACTTTTAAAGTAGACTCTCAATTCTCCCTTCAAATTGGTCAATATTTGCTTCATATATTTTGGGATGCTTCTGTTACGTAATTGTTATATCTTCTTGAATTTAACCCTTTATCAGTATATGATGTCCATCTTTGTCCCTTGTAACAGTTTTTTACTTAAAGCCTATTTTATTTGATATTAATATAGCTACCCCAGCTCTCTTTTGGTTACTATTTACATGGAATATTTTTCCATCCTGTTACTTTCAACCTACTTGCATCTCTTTATTTAAATGAGTCTTTTATACACAGTATGATGAAAACCATTAGATTTGTGCCTGGAAACATCAGTGGTTGAGATGAAGGAATACACAGCAAAATTTTCTTTAAAACATCACACTTGGGAACAGCTCTTACTGCATTACCAGAAGGAGACTGAAGAGATATCCCGAGAATCAACTGAAACTAAAATTACTGAAATTGAAATGGAACATATGACATATCTTGGTTCTTCCTAGAGTGAACCTCTTAACCCAAAACCTGATTACCAGAAAATGTTACTGAATCAAGACAAGTTCTTTGATTGTATGGAGTTGGTGCTGGATGAACTACAAGGATCAATGAAGCAGTTGCATGCCTTTATGGATGCAAGTATCCAATGCCTTCAGAAGGTGTCAGTACAGCTTGGGAAGAGGAGCATGCAACAATTAGATGGCTCACTAGTTCAAAAACTGCTCAACCTTCAGCTGCAAAACCCATCTGCCACACATTACTCTGGATCTTGTCAATGACCTTATGCATTCTTTCTACCACAAGGTTTTCAAGAGAAGAAGGATGGGGAGAGTGTCCCAGTGTATAGCATCTGCCTGGCAGTCTGAGCTGGTGATTTCTGACGGGCAGTCTGGAGGCCCTCTTGTCTTTGATGGTGGCATGCCTGCAGAGCACTTTGATAATTTTTCTGAAAGTGCTGGAATTCATGCAATCAAAAGAATATCATTAACCTCAAAAGTAGTTTCCATGGAAGTCTAGACACTTTTTCAGGAATGTGCAAAATGTTTGAAACATCTCTTTTGGAATGACCTTTAGAACCAGTGATCCATTCTTTTACATATCTATGGTCAGAAATATTCACCTTGTGAAGATGTTTTGCAGTTTTTGAAATAATGGTCATTTGGGACCATGTCCAGTGGAACATTTTGGGTAACAAACTGGGTTCTGGATGGAAAGGAATTAGATCGATTTTCTGTTGTGGCTCTGAAGATGATTTTAGTTAGTAGATTTTTTAGCATAGTTTGCATTATTGGGACATGTATGTTATATCATAAGACATTCAAATTGAAGGAAATTCTTATTTTATATGTTTTGTTGTCTATTGTATGCTTTAGCTTTTACTGTTGAGTTGACATCCTAAGCCCCTACTCATGGCAGGAAGGGTCTAACTTCTCCTTTTAATTGTTGTCTATATTTATAGTTAATAATCTGATATAAGATGACACATAATTAAAAACAAAAAAGGATGAGTCTCTTGTAAATAGCATATAACTGGGTCATGCATTTTTATCCATTCTTCCAATCTCTGTCTTTAGACTAAAGGATTTAGCCATAAAATTTAAAGTAACTACTGATAATGCAGGATTTTTTTCTGCCATTTTGCCATTCATCTTTGTAAGTCATATACCTTTTCTGACCCCCAATTCTTCTGTTAATGCCTACACCCATCCCTCCCAAGATGGCTCCCTCGTCTGTTTGCTCATCATTTTTGCTCGTTGTTTTTGATTGTTGTCTGCCATTGTTTTTTGCTTGTTGTTTGCTTGTTGCCTTTTTGTTTTTTCTTTACGATGCACTGGGAACCAAACCCAAGACCCCCCATGTGGGAGCTGAATGCTCAACTGCTTGAGCCACATCCACTCCCTCACTCATTTTTATTTGATTTTTTGATGTGTACCATTTTGAGGTCCTTCTGATTTCTCTTTCTATATTTTTACTATATTTTCTTTGTGGTAACCATAGGGCATAAATTTAATATCTTGAATATGTAGCAAGCATGTTTGATTTGATACCAACTTCACTTCACTAGCAACACCGTTCCTATGTTCCACCCTCCCCTGACTTTGTTGGACTTGTTATACATTATATATTTATACATTGCATTTCCAAAATCATAGATTTATCATTCCTTTTTACGCATCTCCATTTTAGACTCTGTAAGAAGAAAAAAGTGATTTTACATACCAAAATATAAAATAAAATGATGCTGGTATTTATATTTACCTATATGGCTATCTTTACCAGAGGTCTTTATTTTATTATTCCTACTTTGATCCACAGTCTAGTGTCCTTTCCTTTCACTCTGAATAACTCCCTTTTGCATTGCTTGTAGGGCTGCTCTAGTGGTAACAATAACCCTCAACTTTTTTTTTTTTAATGAGGGACTGTTTTAATCTCTCTTGCATTTTTGAAAGACAATCATAATGGCTATAAATTTTTTATTGGCAATTGTTTTCTTTCTGCACTTTAAATATTTTATCCCACTGCCTTCTGGCCTCCATAGTTTCTGATAAGAAATTGGCACTTAATCTAGTTGGTACTTCTTTGTACATAGCCTATTGCTTTTCCTTGCAGCTTTCAGAACTCCCTTCTTGTCCTTGGCAGTTGACAACTTCACTGCTGTATTAGTCAGTCAAAGGGGTGTTTATGCAAAATACCAGAAATCACTTGGTTTTTATAAAGGATGTTTATTTGGGGTAGAAGCTTACAGAAAACAGGCCATAAAGCATAAATTACTTCCTTCATCAAAGTCTATTTTCATGTGCTGGAGCAAGAGGGCCACCAACATCTGCCAGGGTTCAGGCTTCCTGGATTCCTCTCTTCCCAGGTCTTGCTTCTTTCCAGGCTCAGGTCTTTTGTTTTGTTTTCTCAACAAGGTCAGCTGTAGACTATGAGGCTCTCTAGGCTTTGCCTCTCTCTACAAGGTCAGCTGTAGACTATCAGGCAAATGACTCTGTCTCTCTCCTCAGGGTTTCTGCCATGTCTAAGGAGCCGCCTCTATTCCTCTGTGTTTGTCTCCTGGCTCAAGTCCTCTCTTCCCAGGTCTTGCTTCTCTTTCCTCTGTGTGTGTACTCCCTGGAGCTCCAGCTCAAGACTCCAGCATCAAACTCCACATCAAAACTCCAACATCAAAATCTCCAGCTCTGTCCTTTGCCATGTCTTTTATCTGTGAGTCTCCACCCACCAAGGGGTGGAGAGTCAACGCTCTACTGATGTGGCCCAATCAAAGCCATAATCATAATTTAATCACACACAGGTACAGACCAGTTTACAAGCATAATCCAATATCTATTTTTGGAATTCATATCTATATCAAACTGCTATAACTGCTGTATGTCTAGGTGTGGTTCTCTTCAATATTATCCTGTTTGGGAGTTGTTGGGCTTCTAGTATGTGTATATTCATGTCTTTCGTTAAATTTGGGAAGCTTTCTGTCATTATTTCAATAGTCCTTTTTCCTCTTTCTTCCTTCTCCTTCTGGAACTCCCATAATGCATTTTTTTTATACACATGATGGTGTCCCACAGGCCTCAGTCTCTGTTCAGTTTTTTCATTCTTTTTTCTTTCTGCCTCTCAGCCTGAATTATTTCAATTTTCTTATCTTCAAGTGCATTGATTTTTTTCTTTTCCCAGATCCAGTCTGCTGTCGAATGCTTCCATGGAATTTTCATTTTAGTTACTATAGTCTCAACTCTAGAATTTCTGGTTCTTTTTGAAAATTTCTATCTCTTTATTAAGATTCTCATATTGTTCATTCATCATTTTTCTGATATCCATTAGTTCTCTGTTTTCCTTTATCTTTTTGAGCATATTAAAGATCAATTTTTAAAATTGCTATGTCCAAATTCTGATTGTTTTAATTGATGGTTTCTGAATTTTTATCTTACTCCTTTGGATTGTCATCACTTCCTTTGTCTTTGTTTATCTTGAAATCTCTTATTGCACACTGTATATTATAATATTTTATAGCAACTTTGGAATTTAATCCCTGAGCTATATATTTCTTAAGTTTGTATCCAGCTAATGATATGACAGTCCTCGAGTGCCAGGACTTAGCAGAAATAATAAACAAAGGCATAAAACACCTTTCAAAGTCTTTGCAAATTGGCTCTGCATTGGCTTGTACTCTCTTTCAGAGTTTAGCCCTCCTATCAAGATCATTCTGACACAATAGTATGCTGTATTTTCTTTCTTTTCTGAGCCTGTGTCTTATTCTGGGCTTGATTTCACATCCTTAGGAATTCCCCATTTATGGGAATCCAAATGCCCCCACTTCTTATGAAGTTAACTTTTCCCTCTTCAATGGTGTTTGTTCTATTGCATTTCTTAAAGCTAGTAATCATTTACCCCAGACCATTTTAATTTAATTGTTTCTTACACTGCTTTAACTATCTACATGTACAGAGTTGGTTTTTCAGGCTGACACTGGTTAGGTTGGCACCAACGTACAGGTACCCCAGAGTATTAGTCAGCCAAAGGGGTGCTGATGCAAAATATCAGAAATTGGTTGGTTTTTATACAGGGTATTTATTTGGGGTAGGAGCTTACAGATACCAGGCCATAAAGCAAAAGTTACTTCCCTCACCAAAGTCTATTTGGAGCAAGATGGCTGCCAATGTCTGCAAGAGTTCTGGCTTCCTGGGTTCCTATGTTCCTGGGGCCTGCTTTTCTCTGGGTTCAAGTTTCCTTTCTTCCTGGGGCTGGCTCCTCTTTCCTCTGCGTGCTGACTTCCTGGAGCTTCAGCTTAAGTCTTCAGCATCAAACTCCAACATCAAAATTCCAACATTTAAAGCCCTCAACTCTGTTCTTTGCAATGCCTTTTATCTGTGAGTCCCCACCCCTTGGGGCCCTAATCATAGCTCAGTCATGCTCAGGTACAGATCAGGTTACCAGCATAATCCAATATTTCTTTTTGGAATTCATCAGTTATACCAAACTGCTACACCCAGTATATGCATAGGAGTTCCTTTACTCCCTCCAGAAGGGGCCAGGGATCCACAGTGAGAGTACAGGCTGGCTCCACACTGCAGGTGGGGCAGCAAGAGCCCTGCAAACTTCTCTTAATGTGCATTTCAGTTGTGTTTTATTGATTCGGCATTTACGCAGTTGTTGCAACCCTTTAGCTGTTTTCTGGAGTTTTGAAGAAGATGGCATTGTCAGTTTTTGCTAGTTGTTCCAAGCTTCTTTAGGAAAACAGAATCCTGGAGAGTCTTATGCCACCACCTTGGTCAACCAGCCTCCTTTGCATTTTTAAATACATTGATGTTATCTGCTTCGTGGGATTTGCATGGTGGGATGGTCTGAGGTTCAGGGGGGTAGTTTAAATTCCTTCCTTTGAAAAAAAATTTTGAGTAACAATATTGATGTAGAAACCTAGGAAGACTACTCTGAAACTTCCATTTCATTAGTTTTTTTGAAAGCACGTAGAATGTTTTTGAAAGCTTTCTAGGAGTATATAAATATTTAAGCACTTTTCAATATGCAAAACTATTTCACTGACATTTGCTTATTATAATAAACACAACAAACTGTGAAATTTCTTATAGATAAAAGCATTTTGGCTTTAAAAAGTTAGTGATTTAACCAGAAATTTACTTTGGAGTCAGTATTTGTAACTAGTTCTATTAACTAAAAAGTGTTCTGTCAGAATGTTACAATGTGTCATACCTGGAATTCTGTCAAGCAGGATCTACATGAATCATTAGAGTTTTCCTAAGGAAATAAGCTCTGAAGATGCTTAAACTTAAATAATGACTGACATATTCAACTCAAGTACTTTTTGAGGTATAACTATAGAAACTGACCCTAGGGCCATTGGCATACTTGGGTAAGGTGCACTACTGAAATCCTAACATGAACAGAGAGTAGTTGTTTCA
The DNA here is from genome assembly GCF_030445035.2 of Dasypus novemcinctus. Classification (NCBI taxonomy): domain Eukaryota; kingdom Metazoa; phylum Chordata; class Mammalia; order Cingulata; family Dasypodidae; genus Dasypus; species Dasypus novemcinctus. Next base: position 15,386,939 of record NC_080686.1, read on the forward strand.
CTGCAGAAGTGGACAAAGAGCAGCTAAATGTCATACTCAAGGTTCTTGGTTGTCTGCGTATTTTCTTAGAATTAGTGTCCAGCATCATTGTGGCCTTCTAATTAAATGAAATAGTTTCAAAACACCTTCTTTTACCAAGCTCAGCATTTTACCTTAATGGAAAAGAGTGTATTTCTTTCAAGTACAAAGGTTTGATTCAGATAGAGTGAAAAAGGTCAGCCTTGGAAACTTAGTTTTTTGGACATTTTATTTAAAATATTGACTACTTCCTTGTGTAAGGGAGTTAGTACAAGAGGCCTGCTATAGAAAATAGCATATTCGTTGTCTAATGATTTGTATCTTCTTAGATGAATATGTGGAACTTGTTCCAAGAAGGTGTCACACAGCAACCACTCATCACTTCCAGTGACATCCAACTTCGTTATTATAGTAATCATGACTATATTGTCATCCCATAACTGAAATGTTGTGACAAAATATTGTGCAAAGTAATTTTTAATGAATTTAATGAATCATTACAACCCTGCAATTATAATGAACATCCATTTTGTAAATGCAGCTTTAAAATCACTGCTGCAAATGCATAGGAGGTATTTTTCTTTGGCCCTCCTTATCAAAACCAAATTTTTGGATTTCACTGTTATATGAATAAATGGAAATCATTTTGATATCAGACACTATTGAATGGAGACTTTCTGAACTTCATTCTAATTATAAAAACCTTAAGTGGCATGCTTCTTAGTTGAACGAATTAGAAATAATGATAGTTAAGCTCTGAGCAGGAATTTCAGAATGTCAAATGTTAGAATTTTCAAGATTTATATAAATAATTTGGGCTACTTTCAATTCTAGATTCCCATATTCTAATAAACACCATTGAGAACACATTCTGGTAATTAGGTCGCTGAGAGCTCAAGTAAAATTTGGAAACTTAAAAAACAAAGAATGAATTCAATTAATTACCTGAAGAAATAACTCAGGACTCTATGACTGCAAGGGATTTTAAAATATTAAGCAGAGGATTCCACCAAGACCATATGGATTTGGCTATAGTCTCAGGGAGTCATCAGTGTAATTATAATTTATAAAAAGCTTAAGCCTAAAAATCTGAAAAAGACAGCATTAACCAAAGAGGGGTGTGATGGTTAGGCTAATGTGTCAACTCAGCCAGGTAATTGTACCCAGTTGTTTGGTCAACCAAGCACTGGGCTAACTGTAATACAAGGGCATTTATGGACTTTTGTCACCATTGATTTTACTGCAGTGGTGAGTCATATATAGCTGATTACAATTACATCAATCAGGGAGATTGCCATCAGCAACCAGTGACCTTTTATCCAATCGGTTGATTGCCTTAAAAAGGGGGAGTGATTACAGCATTAAGAGAGAATTTCACAGCTTGTCTTCGGGCAGCCAACATCTCCCAGAACTCATCAGAGACCTTCACTGGACTTTCATTGGAGTCCTTGGTTGCATCCTGCCTTCGGAACCTGGAATTTTGCATCCCCAAGGTTACCGGAGAGACTGATAAAATCTCTTACTATTGACAGATATCTCTTGTTGATTCTATTTCCCTAGAGAACCTTGACTAATACAAGGGATGAGAGACAGAAGTGAAGAAAGGAGCTGGGGAGGAAGGATGTGCCACTGCATATGTAGCCCTGCCAAGACAGCATGTCTTGTTGCTTGCTGTCTTCTTTAGGAGGCACCAAGAACCAAACCACAGACCTCCCATATGGTAGGCAGGAGCTAAGTCATCTGAGACACAACTGCTTCCCTAGACTTTCAAAGTGATCTTGTAAATTACTATCTTCTAAATGTTTTTAAGTAGATTACTTAGGATTTTCTATATACCAAAATCATGTCTTCTGTGAATACACATACTTTTACTTCCTATTTTCCAATCTAATGCCTTTTTATTGCTAGAACCACCAGTACAATGTTGAATAGAAGTGGCAAGAAGAGACATCCTTGTTTTGTTCCTGATCCCACGAGGAAAGTATCCAGTCTTTCACCATTAAGTATGATGTTAACTGTGGGTTTTTGTAGATGCTCTTTACCAGGTTGAGGAAGTTATCCTCTATTCTACTTGTAAAACATTTGCTGTTTGTTTGACGGTGCTGGGTTTTGCCAAATGCCTTTTCTGTACCCATTGGGATAGTCATTAGAGTTTGTTTTTGTTTTTAATTTTATTTTGTACATTGAATAATTGAAAATATGAACAATAATGTAAAAAGAAAAAGAAAATGCACTTAAATAAAAACACACATTTCTCAATTTAAATGTACTGGATACTTATAATTTTTTTTTTGAATCATACAATATGTTACACAAAATATTTGGTTTATAGTAATACAATCATGCATTATTTGTCCTTTTGCATCTGACTTGTTTTGCTCAACATAATGTCCTCCAGGTTCATTCATGTTATTATATGTTTTACTATGACTTCATTTCTTCTTAAGCTGCATAATATTCCATCATGTGAATACTCCACAGTTTGTTTATCCATTCCTTGGTTGATGGACAACTGGGTTGTTTCCCATTTTTGGCCATCATGAATAATGACGTTATGAACATTGGTGTGCAGATATCTGTTCGTGTCACTGCTCTGAGTTCTTCTGGGTAAACACCCAGCAGTGGTATTGCAGGGCCATGTAGTGAGTCTATCTTCAATTTCTCTGGGAACTGCCAAACAGTCCTCCACAGTGGCTGTACCATTCTGCATTCCCACCAACAGAGAATAAGTATTCCTATCTCTCCATGTCCTCTCCAACACTTGCAGTTCTCTATCTTTTTAATAGTGGCCATTCTGATATGAGTGAAATGAGATTTCATTGTAGTTTTGATTTGCTTCACCCTAATCATTAGTGATGTTGAGCATTTTTTCATGTGTTTATTCACCATTTGTGTTTCCTCTTTGGACAAATGTCTATTCAAGTCTTTTTCCCATTTTTTAATTGGGTCATTTGTCTTTGAGTTGTAACATGGTTTATAAATCCTGGATATTAAATCCTGATTGGTTATGTGATTTCCAAATGTTTTCTCCCATTGAGTCTGCTGCCTTCTCACCCTTTTGATAAAGACTTGTGAGGAGCAAAAGTGTTTAATTTTGAGGAGGTTTCATTTATCTATTTTTTTCTATTGTTGTGTGTATTTTTGGCTGTAAGGTCCAAGAAACCACCACCTACCACAAGGTCTTGAAGATGTTCCCTTACATTTTTTTCTAGTAGTCTTATGGTTCTGGCTTTCATATTTAGGATGATTTTGATCCATTTTAGTTGATTTTTCTATAGGGAGTGAGAAAGAGGTCGTCTTTCATTCTTTTGGTTATAGAAATCCAGTTCTCCCAGAACCATTTGTTGAAGAGACTGTTTTGTCCCTTTAACATTAAGTTGGTAGGTTTGTCAAAAACCAACTGGCTGTATAGGTGAAGGTTTATTTCTGGGTTCTCAATTCTATTCCACTGATCAATGTGTCTCTCTTCATGCCAGTACCATGTTGTGTTAACCACTGGAGTTTGTAACATGTTCCAAGTTTAGGCAGTGAAATTCCACCCATGTTGCTCTTCTTTTTAGAATGCTTTTGGCTATTTGGGTGCACTTTCACTTCCAAATGAATTTGGTAATTGCCTTTTCTAATTCTGTAAAGTAAGCTGTTGGAATTTTGATTGGTATTGCATTGAATCTATAGGTCAGTTTGGGTAAGATTGACATCTTCACAATATTTATTATTCCAATCCATGAACATGGAACGTCTTTCCATTTGTTTAGGTATATTTCTAAAAATTCTTTTAGCATTGTTATGTAGTTCTCTTCATATACATCCTTTACTTCTTTGGTTAAGTTAAATCCTATGTTTTTGAGTCTTTCTGTTGCTGTTGTCAATGGAATTTTTTCCTTTGATTTCCTCCTCAGATTGTTCACTTTTATGTAAAAACATTACTGATTTTTGAATGTTGATCTTGTATCTTGCCACTTTGCTGAACTCATTTATTAGTTCAAGTAGCTTTGTAGTAGATACTTCCAAATTTTTATATTACAGGATCATGTCATCTGCAAATAGTGAGAGTTTTACTGTTTTCCTATTCAGATACCTTTTTTTTTTCTTGTCTAATTGCCTAGCTAGTACAATACTGAATAACAATGGTGACAGCAGGCATCCTTGTCTTGTTCCTTATCTTAGAGGGAAAGATTTCAACCTTTCCTCAATGTGTATGATGTTGGCTGTGGGTTTGTCAGATATGCCTTTTATCATCGTGAGGAATTTCCCTTCTATTCCTCTTTTAAAGTGTTTTTTATCAAAAAAGGATGCTAGATATTGTGAAATGCCTTTTCTGCATCAATTGAGATGATTTTGTGTTTTTTTTTTTCCTTCAATTTGTTGATGTGGTGTGTTACATTAACTGATTTTCTTATGTTGAACCAGCTTTGCTTGCCAAGACTAAATCCCATTTGGTCATGTTGTATAAGTCTTTTGATATGCTGTTGGATTCAGTTTGCAAGTATTTTGTTGAGAATTTTTGCATCTATGTTCATTAGAGAGATTGGTCTGTAATTATCTTTTCTTGTAGTATCTTTATCTGGCTTTGGAATTAGGGTGATGTTGGCTTCATAAAATGTGTTGGGTAATTTTTCCTCTTCTTCAAGTATTTGGAAGTGTTGAAACAATACTGGTGTTAATTCTTTTCTAAATGCTTGGTAGAAGTTATCTGTGAAGTCCTGGACTTCTCTTTACTGGGAGATTTTTGATGATTTAAATGTGATTGGGTTGTTAACTTCTTTCTTTTATCATTGGTCTATGCTATTTGTGCATTTCTAGGAATTCGTCCATTTCATCTGGGTTGTCTAGTTTATTGGCATACAGTTGCTCATAATTTCCTCTTATGATTCTTTTTTGTTTATGTAGAGGCATTTCTGATTATATTTATTTGCATATTCTTTTTTTCCCTTTGTTATCTAGCTAGGGGTTTGTCAATTTTCTCAATCTTCTCAAAGAACCAACTTTTGGTTTTGTTGATTTTTCTCTATTACTTTTTTGTTCTCGACTTCATTTACTTCTGTTCTAGTCTTTATTATTTCTTTCCTTCTACTTGCTTTGGGATTGGTTTGCTATTCTTTTTCTATTTCTCTAGTTGTTCAGTTAAATCTTTGCATTTAGCTCTTTCTTCTTTTTTAATATAGGCATTTAGGGCTATAAATTTCCCTCTCAAGACTGCCTTTGCTGTATTCCATAGGTTTTGATAAGTTGTGTTCTCATTTTCATTTGTCTCAATATATTTACTGATTTCACATGCAATTTATTCTTTGAGCCACTTATTATTTAGGAGTGTGTTGTTTAGCCTCCACACATTTGCAAATTTACTTTTTCCCTATTTGGATTTCCAGTTTCATACCATTACAATCTGAGAATTCCTTTGTATAGCTACAGTCTTTTTATATTTATTGGGAGCTGCATTGTGCCCTAACATGTGGTCTATCTTGGCAAAAGATCCATGGTCACTTGAGAAGAATGTATATCCCACTGAATTTGGATGAAGCATTCTGTATGTGTCTGTTAGACCTAACTCATTTATCATATTGCTCAGGTTTTCTGTTTCCTTGTTGATCTTTTTTTCTAGTTGTTTTATCTAATTATGTGAGTGGGGTGTTGAAATCTCCAATGATTATTATAGAGAGGTCTATTTCTCCTTTCAGTTTTGCCAGAGTATGTCTCATGTATTTTGGGGCACCCTGGCTAGGTTCATAGATACTTATGACTGTTTTATCTTCCTGGTGGATTTTCCCTTTTATTAATATATAAAGGCCTTCTGTATCTCTTATAACTTTTTTTCATTTGAAGTCTCTTTTTTATTATATTAGTGTAGCTATCTCAGCACTTTTTTGGTTACTATATGCATGGGGTATTTTTTTCCAACCTTTCTCTTTCAGTCATTTTGCATCCCTAGGCTAAGGTAAGTTTCTCATAAGCAGCATGTGGATGGCTTGTGTATTTTATCCATTCTGTCAGCCTGTATCTTTATATAGAGGTGTTAAGTCCATTCATATTCCATGATATTATTGTAAATGCATTATTTACTTCCATAATTTTATTCCTTTGTTTTCTTATGCTGTATTATACTTTCGTCTTTCTTTTTACTCTTTTGGTTATCCTTTAAATTTTTTTAAAAGATTTATTTTTTTTATTTATTTCTCTCCCCTCCCCGCCCCCCAGTTGTCTGCTCTCTGTGTCCATTTGTTGTGTGTTCTTCTGTGACCACTTCTATCCTTATCAGCAGCACCGGGAATCTGTGTTCCTTTTTGTTGCATCATCTTGTTGTGTCAGCTCTCAGTGTGTGCAGTGCTGTTCTTGGGCAGGCTGCACTTTTTTCCCACGGGCGGCTCTCCTTGTGCATGGGGCTCCCCTATGTGGGGGACACCCCTGCGTGGCATAGCACTCCTTGCATGCATCAGCACATGGGCCAGCTCCACATGGGTCAAGGAGGCCTGGGGTTTGAACTGCAGACCTCCCATGTGGTAGGAGGGCGCCTTATCCATTGGGCCAAGTCTGCCTCCCTCAATTTTTTTTTTTCTATGCTCTCCTCACCTCCATAATTTCTGAAGAGAAATCTGCACTAAGTCTTACTGGGCATCCCTTATATGTGATGATTTGCTTCTCCCTTGCTGCTCTGAGAATTTCCTCTTTATCTCTGACATCTGACATTCTGAGTAGTATGTGTCTTGTGGTAGGTCTCTTTGGATTTATTCTGATTGGGGTATGGTGAACTTCTTGGACATGTAAGTTCATTTCTTTGATGAGAGTTGGGAAATTTTCAGCTATTATATCCTTTAATAATCCTTCTGCCCCTTTTCCCTTTTCTTCTTCTTCTGGAACTCCTATTACATGTATGTTGTTGTTTTTCATGTTGTCATTCAACTCTCTGAGCCCCTGCTCAGTTTTTTCCATCTTTTTCTCTCCATTCTTTTCTCTTCAATTTCAGATATTCTGTCTTCTGTCTTCTGTTTCACTTATTCTTTCTTCTATCATTTGTTTTCTTTCTTTCTTTTTTTAGGTGCAAGTCAGTTCAGTTAGGCCAGTAATTTATTAAGGAAATGAGAAGAGAAATGGGAGAAAATATCAGATTATGGATCACAGGTAGAGAGAGGAAAAGGGCTAAAAAGGATTAGTTTACAGACTACACATCCCCACTACAGATTACAAATCCCCATGTCTATTTACGTGCTAATCCGCGCAGGGAGAAAAAGGGCAAAACAGGGCAAGAACAGGGCTAGAATAAGGGTAAGGGGAAAATAGGCCCCCCCAAAAAAAAAAAAAAAAAAAAGCACTTCTATCAATTCAAGTTTGCTGTTGTGTGCCTCTAATGTGGTTTTTTTTTTTTTTTTTTTTTTTTTTTTTTTATCTCACTTATTGTATCTTTCATTCTCATGAGCTCTGTTACTTTTCTGTTCAGGATTTCAAATCTTACCTTGCACTCACTCAATGTCTTCTTGATGTCATTTATCTCTTTAGCCATATTGTCTTTCAACTCACTGATTTTGGAAATTTGCGCCCCTCTTGCTAATTAGTTCTTTCACATCCTGCATCTCTTCTGGGGCTTTGATATATTCCTTTTCTTGGGCAATGTATGTCTCAGCTGATGTCTAGATCTCTGTTTAGGATGTAGTTTACTCAGTTGCTCAATTTCTTTCTCTTTTGAAGGGATTTAGTGCCAGGAGACTGTGTGTTACCACTGCTCTTTGATTCTTACTCAACCTGGATTGTTAAGGTTGTTCCTGCTAGTTGCTCAAAACTGGGCTTTGGACCCAGTGACTGGTTGCAGACCTGCTTCATAGCTTTTTGGGAGGGAAGTTATAAAGGACTGAAAAAGCTCATATTTTGAATTTTCTCACATGCACTTCTTTGGTCTGCCAGCAGATGGTTATCTTTGGCAGTGCTCAGTTTGATACCTGGTCAGAGTGTATTTTTTTGCAGCACAGACCACATCTTTGTGATAGTGTCCTGCCTGGAGGCTAAGAGCCTTGTCATTCAAACTTTCTCAGTGACAGTTCTCCAGCCCCTGGCAGTGCCCTTCCTTTTCCTAGGTAGGAAATATTTCCACTCCCCTCTGGGCCCTCAAAAATCAGTTCCAGTTAGTGGAGGAGATTGGGAGGGTCATAATCTTTAGCCCCCCTGCTGGCTCCCAAGCAATAATGACATGGCCCCAGCTAAACTGGAAGGGCTCATGGGACACAGCAGACGAAATGTGTGGGTCAAAGCTGAGTCAGCCGTAGGCTGTGTCCTTCTCTCTCCCCTTTCCTAGGGTGTAGATCCCTTGAGCCCCTTTCTATGTAGCTGCAGGCCCAGAGGCCTGACTAAAGTGTCTTTAGTGTGTGTGTGTGTGGGGGGGGGGGGGGTGCCAGCAGCAGCCACCGTTGGTTTCAACTCATAATTCTATTCTCACAGTTGTGAGCCATCCATATGGCTCACAATTCCCCTTTTTCCCTTTCCTCTGGGTGACCCAGCCTTTGCCTGGTGTCCTAAACCCTAGAAGATATTTTTCCAGGCTGTTTCAGCCTGATCACTAGCTGTTTTTCTGTAGGACAAGAGAGTCTCATGCCTTTCTAGTCCTCCATCATTCTGAAAGTCTCCAGTTTTGTTTTTTATTCTACTGATATGGTGCACTATATTGATTTTTGGATGTTAAACCCATCTTGTATCCCTGGGATAAATCCCACTTACTTGGTCATTGTGCAATGTGCTTTATATGTTGCTGGACTTCATTTGCTAATATTTTGCTGAGAACTTTTGTGCCTATATTTATAACCCTCACCAGTTGTTATTTTCTTGTCTGGCTTTTTTATCGGGATTATTGGCTTCATAAAATAAGTGGGAAACTGTTCCTTCTTTTAGAATAGTTGTGCAGGTGATATTATTTCTTCTTTGAATGTTTGGTAGAATTTAGTGGTGAAGTTACTGGATCGGGGCTTTTGTGTTTTATTCTGTGAGTGGTTTTTTTGATTATTCAATCTCTTACTTGCTATATAGGCCTATTCAGATCGTCTATTTCTTCTTTAATCAGTTTTTGTAGTTCATGTTTTTCTAAGAATTTCTTCATTCCATCTAAGCTACTTAATTTGTTAGATTATATTTCTCGTGGCAACTATACTGCACCCCACCAGCAAGTATGATTCTGGTGTACGCCACAACCACACCCTGTGTGACATGGCCTGCACATTTATAAAAAACAGGGTAATTTAGCACCACTCACTTGTCAATTTTTTTTGGTAGGGATGGGGAGAGGACAGTTGGTCTGAAGATATTCAGAGGACAGAGAAGCACTGTTGTACTTGTAAAATGAAAGTGACGAGCATTTCAAGTAATAACAAGAGAACTTGTCCATGTTCTCCAAGTGGAGACGTTTCTTTTTGGCATCTGTTACATTCACAAGCTTCTACCCCCTTGCTTCTATTCTGAAATATGAATTATTGCTTAGTTCATGGTATGCGATTCAACTATCTCAACTGAGACTACTCCTTGACCACTGATAATAGCACAGTTGCTCAATGAAATTAACATTTTGTAATTTAACAGTGAAATTTACTGTTTGTAAAGCCTCTCCAGTGTTTTAGGAGTGCTTGATTGCTCAGTCATCATTGGTTGTGTTGGGTCTTCAGGAAATATCACATACCAAAGTTGGAAAGTGATCACTGTCTGGTACTCCCAATCCATGTAGGAGTACCAGGATTAGTGGGGCAACACTTCTAAATGCTCTTAGTTACTTAATTGACTGATACTATTAGTTGCAAGTCATCTCAAAATTCTTTAAATTATGTACAATTGCTTGTACTGCTAATTGGTTAATAAGAACAGTAAGATTTCCAGAGTTTAAAATAACCAATGTCAAAGTTTAGAGGTCACTCATAATCCCTTGTGTTCTTCAATGTCAGAGGTTAAATTTGAAGAATATTCATGAAAATGTGTTATTTTAAAAAAGTGATCTAATTATGTCTGTGGGTGGCACTAAAATAGATTGGAGACAGTATTCATTTCCACTAGATAATGGATAGCCTGTTTGAATGGTGACATACCTGTTTATCTGACATCCTCAGTAGTCAGACTTCTGAAAGAGGCTGTGGAGATAATCTTGTATTATGGGATTAGGACTGAAATTGCTGAAAGAATGCAGGCATGACTGATGCTTATGCAATAAGACTTCACCCTGTCATAGGGATTAATGTCAAGAACTCGTTCTTTAAGGAACTAAACAATTCATGTTTGAAGCCTGGGTTGTTTAAGGAGACACCCATCGATGCTTACTTTCAAAAGAATTCCAAAGAGGTTACAAGAGACATCTGTAACTGAGTAATAGTAATAACATGACTATTAGAGGAATTAATTGGTGTCATTTCAAAATCAGTCTATGAAAAGGATATTACAGCATCAACTTGGAATTTGATTTCAGAAGCATCTTTGCTATTAAGTTTCACAAAACTGGAGAGATCATTCTGAAGCAACACACGGGTAAAAATAGCTATTGTGAGCCACTCCAAGTGTTGGAAATTCCTAAACTGCCAATATTAAACTCTAGGGCTAAACTTTGCCGTTGGAGGGATTGCTGATTCTAGGAGGCCTAGTGCTCTGCTCTGTAGGAAAGGCACAGGGGGCCGTCCATGAAGACGGTTCAAGAGGACCATGTCAACACTATTAATGCTTTCGTTAGAAGAGTACATCCAAGACAAATCTTCTATTTTCTGTCATTTTTAGGATTGTCACTTGTTTCTAACATTAGAACTGATATTGCTTCTAAGCCTTATTTATATTAAGGTGGGAATGAACCAAACAGGTGGAGCTCAATCTAAATGGTCTCCAAGTCTGAGACACCTAAGAAGTATGTAAACTAAATAGCTTACAGTTGACTGTTCAGTCTCATTACCACTATGTTAAGAATTGTTTGAAAGAATTTCCATCTTACCCATAAAGATTATAAATTATACAAAGTATTTTTAAAAACTGGCCAAGGATGGCCTGTTTATATTCTAAGAGTATGACTAACATAAAAGCCATCAATTAGGGGATATTAATAACAATTTTAAGCTTACCCATTGTCACTAGGAAGTTTAAGTAAAATAGTTAAATTTATGAAAATTACATTTTTAAAGTAAAAATTACCTGGTGTGGTGACTTTGGCATAAAGTCACATGAGTTTTTAAAACCTCCAAGGATATCTATTAATTTATAGCTAAATTTTATAGGATAATCATTTTAGGCCTACCTTCAGAAAGAAGTTTGGCGACTTTCAAAACACTCATTGTCTTTGCAGTTCCTTTCATCCTCTTCACCAGGCTTGGCTCTGAACTTATTGTGACCACAGAATGCAGTAGAAGTGACATTATGTAGCTTCCAAGACTCTAGCTTCTGCTGTCCTTCTCCTTGGAATGCTACTACCACTGTGTAGGAAACCCAGGCTATCTGGATAGGGGCTCAAGGGCCACAGCATCCCAGATGACAGCCTCACCACCCCCCACCGAGACATGTGCACGAGGGAAATTCCAGACCAGCAGGACCCTGTCAAGTGGACAGAGAATTGGCAGCCATGAGCTTTGAGCTGTTTTCAGCCACAAACTCGTGGTATGATCAGTTATACAGCAATATTTGTAGACAGAAAAAGTGGTACTAAGAGTAGCATGCTGTCACAACAAAAACCTAGAACATGTGGCCCTGCCTGATCAAAGTTAGAAAGATGATTAGGCAGCTGATGGCCAAGGATGGAAGAATGATGAAGAAACCGTCATTACAGGTGGGAAAAAATGAAGAAATAGCTATCGGAAGCTGGAAAGATCATGTCTCATAGTAGCAAAACAATTGGCAAAACCAAAGAACTTGGCTAAGGTTTCCAGGTAATGTTCTAGTATCAATTGGCTCATTTTATCTGTGTATAATGAGGCACTAGAAGAGAGATGAACTAGCAAAGAAACTGCTTATTTTATAAGCAAAATTTAGCAGAAAGATAGAAGACCCAGAAACTGCTGGTTTATGTCCAGACTGCCCAGTAAGCTGAAGATTCCCAAGAAACAGGTTAGGGTCATCATCAAATCAATGATGCCCTTTGCTATGACTGAGAAATATTTGAGTCAGTGCCTAGTAGACTCTCTTAGCTAGATGAATTGGCTTCTAATTTTCCTATAGCACTCTAGCACACTCTGGAGAGACGTCTGAATTACGGACATAGCTTTTAAAAAGCATATAGTAAACAACAATCAAATGTATGGAAAATGGACACAGTTTTTAAGGAAATTGTACTATGCTGAACTAAACTGTACAGCCTCTAACTTTTAACAATCAGGAAACAGGATATAAGCCAGTCTATTGCATGAATCCATGTCAAACACTCAAGGGAAATGTTAGAGGCTTACCTGTCAGTAAACACCTATCTTTCATTCCTTGTTATTTTCTTAGACCCATAGCAGAAAGTAATTGGCTATTCTCACCAAAATAAGCCAGCCATATACAGATGTCCCCCTAGCTGAAAGACCACCATGCTAGACTCCCACTTTACCTTCTAATTCTGAGACATTGGTCAGGTCACTTGTCTGCTTTCTTGCCTTTAAAAAGATCAGGCCAGGTAATTTCAAAGATTTCATAACAGTTCAACATTACCATTATAAAATTAAGTTGTCTCCACTTCCTGGATACAAGGTGGGAAAAGGGTTAAAAATAGGGTTCACAATCAGCCTTTCAATGCCCTACTCTTGAGTATAAGGGTACAAGGAAGTATCATCAGACATCTGAAGAGGGCTTCCAATATGAAACCCAAAATTCATTAATGAGAACGGCAGGCCACGGAGACCATAGAGAAACAGAACTTTAGGAAAACAGTAATTTGTGTCTTCAAAGAGAGCTGAAATGATAATACATCCAAAAGAGTCATGAAAAGGTAATTGGCATTCTTGAAAATTAAGATTGTAATTGCCACATAAGAACTCCATGAAATGGTTAAAAGGAAATCTTATGTAAACTCCCACAAAAGACTAAAATACCAGATAGAAAATTGAGGAGTAAAACATAAGGGGAAAGGTAAAATACGAAATAGAAAACTGGGGAGTAAAACATAAGCAGAAAGGAGATCTAAAGGGTTTAACATTCATAAAAGTTTGAGAAGACAAAAGAAATTTATATGCACCTCTAGGTTGAAAGGGTTCATTCACTGAATGCCTAGAAAATGGAGGTTTTGGTGGGGAACTGCAAGTCACATTGTCATCCCTTTTTATAAAACAAGACTTAAAAGAAGCTCCTAAAATTTTCCATGGTGCATAAACAATCTATAAAAGAACACAAAATGGAATGCCATCAGATTTCTCAACAGTAACATTGGATGACAGAAGACAATGAAGCAATGTCTGCCAAAGCCTAAATTCAACTATGTTTCTACTGTACTTGCTGAGAATCAGAAAATTTATCTCCCATTGATACTTGATCATAACATCAGCAAGACAGAAGAATGAGACTCAAGAAGCAGTGGCTTTCAAACAAAAACGTTAAGGTTGGGAAGCAGATGTGGCTCAACCGATTGGGCTTCCGTCTACCATATGGGAGGCCCTGGGTTCGCTTTCCAGGGCCTCCTTGTGAAGGCAAGTTGGCCTGTGCCTGCAGAGAGCTGACAGCCGGCACCTAAAGAGAGCTGATGGCCCGTGCCCGAGGAGAGCTGGCACAGCAAGATGACGCAACAAAGGATGACAAGCAGATGCAGAAGAACATGCAGCAAATGCACAGAGAGCAGACAGCAAGTGTTAGGGGGGTGGGAAATAATAAATAATTTACAAATCTAAAAAAAAAAAGTTAAGGTAAAGGAAGTCTTGGGAGGATAGCTATGAAATAATAAGATTAAGAAGCAGCTAGATTAGTGTGAAGCAGGAGAGCTAAATATCCCAAAAAGGAGGGCTTTGGAAAACAGGACTTGGTATATTTGAAGAAACACTTAAAAAGATTAAGGCAATGAAAATTATGATATTAGCATAAGTCCTTCAAAGAAAAAGGTGGGTTTGTAAGAAAGGATATATAATCATAGTGTAGGATATGGGTTAGCAAAGAATATCTGAAGAGCCATGATGTGAACCCTAATGAACAAATGGAGAAAGTAACATGCAGCATAAGCAAGATTAAAATATAGTAGTGTTAGGAAAGAACTAAATCTTCATATTATGAGAAAATAAATAAAGGATGTCAAATTGAATGAAATAGCAGTGCATATAATCTAGCACACCAGATAAAAATGGCTAAAAAGGCAAAAGCAATTGCCTCCAGGGAGCTAAATTCGGTAAAAAGGCAGTGGGGATACAGTATTGATCTTTTTTCAAACAAAAAACAAAAAAGGTGTCTGTTTTACATCACAATTTTGTTAAATAGAAATCAAAGTTTTTATGTGTTTTGTTCATTGTTCCTAGTATATATCTAGGTAACTCTTCCAAGATAAAACTATCCATATATTCAAGTATGTTTAAGGTTTCCTCACAGTAAAATATGACTGAAAAGGTTTTGGTTATTTTGGACAGGGATACCGTTGTAATCACTAACTTCTGCTGAGTGCTTAGTGTATGCCTGACATTGGTCAAAGCACTTTACATTTATAATTCTCATTTAAGTTTCAAAATAACTCTAGGAGGTAGATGCTGTTATTATTCGTTTGGGCAACATGAAAAAAGCTGCCCAAAGTTAAATTTAGGTCTGGAGCTGGAACTCAAGCATATTGACCCAAAGTACAACTTCTATCCCAAAGGTTGATGAGTTTAGATTCCCAAGTTTCATTTTCCTTTTTACCTAAGATTATAATTTTTCTGTCATTTGTGGTATTTTATAAAGGTATGCATGAAAACTGACAGGATGGTTATAAAACAGGCATTAAGAAAAAAACTAAAGACAACAAAACCCATCATTAATGAACCACAGTAGTAAGAGGGGTCTTGGCTCAGCACATTACAACTCCACAGCACAAGACCCACACAGGAAATTTTAAGTGTACCAATGAAGTCAGAGTGACCTATCTGGCAAACTCATTTAAATCCAATCAAATATGCCTAACAATCCACTTCACCTATAAAGTAATTTAATGCTTTTGTGTCTTTTGTGTAAAGATGTTATGGAAGGATTGAATAGAAACATGTGAAATCATTTGTTCATTTATTAATATGTTGTCAAATTCAGTTTTCTATACACTATTCCACTATTCCATTTTCTGTACTATTAGATATACATATTTAAAAAAATATTTAACTTATTTTTATGAAGAAATTAAATATTTTCTGGAAAAGAATCATTTTATTATTGTTCTCTAGCAATAAACCTAAAATAAGTCTTAACCAACTCAACTAACTCATTTAAATGCCTTTTGTTCAATGGCAACTTTTCTAAAGATCTAGTTTGCACAATTCTATTCTATTTAACACTGCTTTACCCTGTTACATAGCAAATAGTTAAAAGTTAAAGAACATTTTTGTAACAAACAAGTTTCTCTTTGATATGATACAGAACAATTTTTTCATACTTCCCAGCAGTCACTCAAATTTATTAAAAATGTATCCTTCTTTAAAAGGCACACGCATTTACAGGTTCAAATCTTTATTGTTTTAAAATTCTACATGTCTTTTACAATACAATATTTTGTTATTTAAATGACCTCTATATGGTTAATGTACAATGAATATGTTTTTTCTGAAACTCAACCATAAATTACGATTTCATCAAAATGATTATTCTAAACAGAGTAATAAAAATGTGGGGAAGGTTTGAGTGCTTCATTTGAAACTGTCAATGGAACAGACTCTCCCCCTATTTAGAACCCAGATGGCAATATGTTGAAAGTGCTTTTGAAGATTGCTGATTACTTATGGCTGATATTAAAATCAGTCAATCTAATTAAAGAGTTCCTTTTTTTTTCCTTGAAACATCAAAGGGCATTTAAAAAATAAATGAAACAATTTGCTTTAGTAATCTACAGAGGCAAACTCAAAATTATGATTATCTGCATGCAATAACACTCCTCTTTAAATAGTTTTGTAGAATTTACACATTTTATAAAGAATGTGTTAAAGAGTGCAAGTATTCTGATATTGATTTCACAAAAGGACAAATGCTGGTAATAAACTAACATTTAACATCTACAACCAAGCTAATGTATATTTAACAGGCAATTAATATGGCTAATTATAAGCCACAATGCACAGGGTATGCCCTTTGAGAAAATGAACTAGTTTGGTCCGCATTTCTAGAGTTACCTGGGTAAAAACAAAAACAAAACCATTTTAATTCAGCCAAAGGTTTTGACGAATTTATTGTTCCTAAAATGTAGCCAGTTAGAAAGTAAATGTTGTACAACAATAAAGTATATTGTCACGTTGACTTTTGTATAAAAAATGGCCTATTTTTGGAGTGGTAAATGAGCACTGTAGTATAATTCAGAGAAATGTCACAGGATGATCTTCTATTAGTTATACTTTCTTATTCCATGACACAGCTTTCACTCTGTAAAATTTTGTCCCCAAAGGAACTTTAAACCTGTTTTGTGCCTAAGAGGGAAAAAAAGACGTAATCACTTCAATGATTACACCAAATGACACAGGTACTTTCCTACTGCATTGCTCATTGCAAGAGAACTGGAGAAGAGAGAGGTCTTTATCAAACTACACGAGATTCACCCCTCACCAGAGGAGGAATACTGAACCACTCTTACTGATAATCATTGATAAGGAATATGAAATTTAGTACAAAGTAAGCCTTCTGTTATTATTTTAAGTAGCAAAGAAACTCCAATATAAGACAAGCTCCAGTTAATGGTTTACAGTCCTGAGGCCCAAAGGTAAGGACAGGTAGAAATAATACTCAAATAGTAGATTTCATGAATTCTACAGCACTGATATTTGCTGCCATTATATTCACTTATATTTTAGCCATTAAGTTTTTACATTAATTTTTTTCAATGGGGTTAGGGCAGGAAAATAAGAAAACACCAACTCTCCCTACAAAAAGAATTCACCTTTGGTCACCAACTATGTAGTGCTCTTTTTTTACATACCAAAAGCACTATTAACTTATAAGTTACAGGGCAGAAACTTTATAGTAACGTTCCTGCATAGGTGATGGATTGTTGGTAATCTACCTCTATTATCAAAAGACAAATAAAATAAATACTTATAAAATTGATTCAAACTCAACTCTTATTAAATTCAAGCTCTAACTCAAGAGAGCTAAAAGGCCGAGGACAGCACTAGCAATGATTTCTATATAAAGCAGTGTGAGAATCTTTTTAGTAATTTCTAGGTTCATACCATATGATGTAGGAATTACCTTTTTAGCTTGACAGTATTCCTTTTCCATTACTTTTCCAAGTACCCAAGGTCTTCTGGATGTACCTGAAGCTAAAGAATCAAATCATTAATTTAACTTAATATAAATTATTATTTTTCATAAAAACGTAACTGTCAGAACTGAAAACTCTCACTAATGAAATACTCATGAGTGAAAAGTATATATAAGACTTTAGAAAGTATTGAAATCAGTGAAATGTATAGCAATTTATAAAACAAAACTGAATTCAGGTTTTTTTCCCCCAAACAGTAATGTGTGGCTTTTATCATTCATTAACTAAATGTCGATGGTATATCAAATCATAAAACATAGTTCAAGAAATACTATAAATCTAAATGCAAATCATGAATAAATCTAAAAATTCCAACCTAACTCAACAGCGCCATCTACTGAAAAAGCTAACAAAGATGACCTTTTCCATATCTGAAAGCAAAGTTAGGCAGATGCCATCTTCAAAGCAAAGCACTGGTGTGTGGGCAGGGCTATAACACAAATCCTCAAGGGCAGGAACTGGCACCTTATGTCTATACTGCTCAGTGCCTTGGCACTGCAATGTGAGCAGAGTTGGTTCTGAAGGAATAACCAGTGAAGTTTGAGAACTAAAAGTCTAGAAGGGCAGAATTTGTGTGAAGGGGAGGTAGAAAATGTGGGAGGAAACAAGGTAAGTTGGCTAGGTCTCATAAACAAGTTAGTAGCTATTTCTTTTGCTGTTAGATTGGTCAAACCTATGAGAAATTTCTAATATAAATGTAGTTTTACCATGGCATGTACAATCATGTAATCTGACTTTTCTGTGGAAGAAGTTGGTACTAGAGGGCTAAATTACAAACCCACTTACTTGGAAGCCACAAAAAATGTCATGACAATGTATGGGACCTGTCCATTAAAAAAAGACCAAGTTCAACAATAAATGACCATATATCCTCATTTGAGTGAGGGCAGGAAGGGTAAAAGAACTGCAAACAAATCTCAAACTCTTTTACTAGGGTGAAAAAGTCTGTAATTATTTTAGATGCATTACAGTACTGAGCAAATTCATAAATGTGTCAATGTTGTGGGAAGACAATTTTGCAATGTATAAGGAGACATACAGATAAGAAATGGGAGAAAGCAAGAAACAACTCTGTAGGGACAGAACGAAACTGGAGATATCACTGTGAACTTTAGACTTCTAAAATATCTATCTGTACTGCATGTGTACACAAACATGGGTACAGGGTATGTGTTTATTTACTTGTGTGGGGGCATTCTCATATATCTATGTGTATCTGTCTACATTCATGCATGTAATTCCTAGCTCTCTCTGTCTGTTGAAAGGGTCAAGAAGCAAAGACAGTACAGAGGCATATCTACACCTACAATCTCCATTAAGAGGAGGCACCCCTCAGAGAAATGGTAGACTCCAAGCTGGTAGAGGCCTGGAATATGCCAGAAAGTAAAGGAGTGCTCAAAACAGTAACGTGCCCCAGGTTTCAGTTGTTAAGGACTCTCATAGGCCAAAGTTGGGGCAATTAAAGCAACTAAAATAATTTTAAAAGAGACACAAATTAAAAACCACTGAAAAAATATGAATACATGAATCCATACTATTAGCAGATAAATAAGAACTCTGAGTGCCACTAGTAAATGTGGAGGGAGAAATGGGGTTGGAAAAATCATTTTCAATCATTATGCAGTTATCATAATAAGGCCTAGATTAAGGAAAAATCACTAATGAATGCTAAATCTATCGGGGAGGGAGCAGATGTGGCTCAGGCTGCTGAGTGCCTGCTTCCCAAATATGGGAGGTCCTGGGCTCAGTTCCAGTGCCTCCTAACAAAAACAAAAACTAACAAAATAAATGTACAGGCGAAATTTTGATGAGGAAATGGTATTTGCATGGTCTTCAAATGCCTCCACCCCAGATTGCTTATTAACTATGAAGGGTAAAAAAATAGCAATTATAGGGCAGAAATCAGAATATACCTGAACCAGGTCACCAAAATTCACAGTGCTAATGAAAAACATTAAAAATGTATGTCCCCAGATGTGATATATGAGTAAACATGACACAGAAAATGGAGAAATCTAAATTTTGTCATAACGAAACATCAGACAAACCTAAACTAAGGAACAATTCCATTAAAAAATAAAATGAGTGGGAGACTATAGCTATAAAATGCCATAAAATACAAAGCAAGTACATAAAGTGTTACAGATTTTAAAGGAGGCTAAAGAGGTATGACAACTAAATGCAATACTGTGTCCTATCCAGTCTGAAATCTTTAAAAATCAAAGTAATAGACAACAGACATTTTTATTTAGTAAACTTTAACAAAGCTTATTGTCTTATTTTATGAAATTAATGTATTGACTAGTTTAATAAAAAACAAGGTGGGGACAAAAGATGATAAATGGGACAGAAAAAACATTTTATACTATAATATTTTTTTAGCCAAAGAAAAGGCAGTGTCTTTATAAATAAAATGAGCATGCAATAAACCCGAACAAGTTGTATTGGTGAGCATTTTAGCTTAATTATAATTCTGCTATTGCTAGGATATAAGATGCTTAAATCAACTGCATATTCTGATCATTAGATCATCAGAACTACGTGATCATCTAACTGCATGAACTACACTCTAATTCTGAAGTCTTAATAGAATCCATTAAAATAAGCTGAATAATGCAGGTTTTATATATATATATATATAAAGATTAAGTAGGATTTCCCTCTTAGTAACTTAATTGTGATATAATTAGACAACAGGGGAAAAATCTGCAATATACTTTTTCCACGCTGTTTAATATTTTAGTTATGGATGTGACACTTACCACCCTCACCTGGTTTGAGATCCAGGGCAGGCAGGGACTCTGAATGCAGAAAATATAAGGTTGGACTAACGGTAAACAACACATAATTGTCATGGCGTTCATCTAGGATGATGAGTACCAAATCTCCCACCTGAAAACTAAATAAAGGAATGTAATTTTATTGCACAGAAGAGTTATTCTAACAGTGTAAGTATACATTCTGCAATGGTTCACTATATATTCAAATATTAATGTAATATTAAATATAGGTATGATAGTCTTTTTGTACTCTTCCCAGCTCCCAATAGGAATACTGGTCATACACAGACGTTCAAAGGTGATGATCAAAAACCAAATGTTTCCTTAATAAATTTTCCAATATTATCTAATATAATATAAAAAAAACAAACAAAACAAAAAAAGCCCTGCTTGGAAGATGGGGGAAAATATACCTTCATTATTTCAAACAGTCACTGGAGGAAAATTATTGCCCTCATTTTTCATTTTACACCAAGAAATATAACTTTAGAAAGAGGGAAATTACATATAATCACAGTGGCAAAGAAAGAACTAGAACCCACTTCCCCAGTCTCTTAGTCTAGTGCTCCTCAATTTGTAAAAAAAAGCAACTGAGTTAGGTCCATGTGCTTAATAAGGTCTTTACACATTATTAATAAACCAGTTTATGATTTAGGCCTGGAAAAAAGGTAACAGGAAAGAAAGAAGTGGATACAATGGCCTATATATGCATTAAGAGGTGTCATCTCTTCAGAGCCGTCAGTCATGTTCAAGACATCAATAAATGGGCTAAAGATATGGAAAGATATTTCCACAAAAATGATATACAAATGGCTAATAAGCACATGAAAAGGTGCTTAATATCAATCATTAGGGATATGCAAATCCAAACCACAGTGATACACCACTTCAACCTATTGAGATGACTGTACTTTTAAAAAAGGAAAACAAATGTTGTTAAAGATATGGAGAGAATATGAAGATATTAAGGGCTATTTTTTTGGACGTATGGGGGACCGGTGCTTATCTACTTGAGCTACATTCACTCCCTTATAATGAACTACTTATCAGCCATAAAAAGAAATGAAGTTGTGATACACGCTACAGCATGCATAAACCTTATGCTAAGGGAAGTCAGACACAAAAGGAAAAATATTGTATGATGTCACTTATATGAAATATTAAGGATGGCAAATTCAGAGTGACAAAAAGTAGATTTGAGGTTACTAGAAGATGAAGGGAGAGGAATGGGGAGGTACTGCTTAATGGGTACAGAGTTTCCTTTTGGGGTAATGAAAACAAACTTTTAGTGGTGATAATTGCCAATGCTGTGAATGTAACCAATACCAACAAACTGTACACTTAAAAATGATTAAAATGGAAATTTTATAAAGATATTTATAAACATATGTAACCATGTTTGGTTACATGTGATTATAAACATGTAACCACAATTAGAAAAAAATTTAGTGACCACAATGCCATACACATCGTAGTTTTATATGATAACATTTGTAATACATAGAAATGCTCCTTGAACTTTTCGGTTCTCTAGGATATATATATATATTTTTCAAAGACTTATTTTATTTATTTCTCTCCTCTACCTCCCCCCCCCAGTTGTCTGATCTCTGTGTCCATTTACTGCATGTTCTTCTTTTTTGTCTGCTTCTGTTAGTGTTAGTGGCACTGGGAATCTGTGTTTCTTTTTGTTGCATCATCTTGTGTGTCAGCTCTCCCTGTGTGTGGCACCATTCCCAGGCAGGCTGAACTTTCTTTCACACTGGGTGGCTCTCCTTATGGGGCGCACTCCTTGTGCATGGGGCTCCGCCAAGCAGAGGACACCCCTATGTGGCAGGGCACTACTTGCGCACATCAGCACTGCGCATGGGTCAGCTCCACAAGGGTCAAGGAGGACCGGGGTTTGAACCGCAGCCCTCCCATGTAGTAGACGGACGCCCTAACCACTGGGCCAAGTCTGCTTCCCTCTAGGATTTTTATAAAATTAAAAATATAAACTCAACCACTCCCCTTAAAACAAAACAAACAACAAAACAAAGCATCGGCAGGCTTTGAAAATCAATTTCATATTTCTAAGTTGCCAAGATTAATTTAATAGGTCCCATACCTGATAAACCATCAAGATTGGCTGTGGAGGTTTTTAAAAGATTACTTTTATTAATTGTTTATTCTACATGGGAAGCAAATTTGGCCCAATGGATAGGGCATCCACCTACCACATGGGAGGTCCACGGTTCAAACCCCAGGCCTCCTCGACCCGTGTGAAGCGCCCATAAGGAGTGCTGTGCCACGCAGGGGTGTCCCCTGTGTAGGGGAG
Organism: Dasypus novemcinctus; assembly: GCF_030445035.2. NCBI lineage: Eukaryota > Metazoa > Chordata > Mammalia > Cingulata > Dasypodidae > Dasypus > Dasypus novemcinctus. Next base: position 15,409,425 of record NC_080686.1, read on the forward strand.
CCCCACGCGCAAGGAGTGCGCCCCATAAGGAGAGCCGCCTAGTGCAAAAGAAAGTGCAGCCTGCCCAGGAATGGCGCTACACACACGGAGAGCTGACACACAAGATGATGCAACAAAAAGAAACACAGATTCCCAGTACCACTGATAAGGATAGAAGCAGTCACAGAAGAACACAGAGTGAATGGACACAGAGAGAAGACAACTGGGGGGGAAGGGGAGAGAAATAAATCTTTAAAAAAAAAAAAATGTTTATTCTACAAATACTCCTTGACACTGACCACCAGAAAGTATTACCTTAAAAAGCTATAGGAGACCTCTCTCTGGCAGAGTTATTTAAGCTCATCTCTCTTCAATCTTAGAAAGACCCTAACGCTACCCACTGATTTGATATACAGCTGGGAAAGAAAGAGAGCTGCCTCTCAGCCCTTTCAAGCTACAAGATAAAATGATGAGATGCCAAAGGTCAGTAACCATGACATATCTCAACCAAAAATTTGGTTAACAGGTCTATTATAAATAAAAAAGAGTCTTTAAAAAAATTGGATTAGTAGCTTTTGCATTCATCCAGTTCAGGTATAGAAGACTAACCACTAACCACTATTCGCAAGCTAACAATGCTTTATTATTACAGAGAACTTCATTGAAATGATCCAAGACAAAGAATAGCATATTACTATGGGGTTATTAGGTTCAGGAAAATTGACTATTAAATTATTCACCTGATAAATTTAACAGTGGATTATGAATTTGTAGCTTGTCAAAAGAAAGATGAGGAAACACTGCAACTTTAAGACTCCTATCTAACATGAAAAAGACTGAAGTAAATGGGATTTAAAAGAGGTGGCACCAGCTGAAAGTTTAACTAGACTTCAAAAGGCTTCAAGAGTATTTAGGTATGATAATTAAAGCTTAATATGAATGCTTTGGAATGGAATCCTAATGGTTCCAGAATAACAATTTAGAAATACCTTGCTTTAAAAACAAACAACAAAAAACACCCAAAACTGAGTACCAATGAGCACAATATACTCAGTCCAATGAACTGACTTTTGGATTATGGTCACAGAAATACATTTTCATTAATTAACAATTCAATACTATTCAATCCATATTTTTTAAATAGGAAAATAAAAACCAAAATATAAACATAATACTTACTCTCTAATAGCTATTTTTTCAGAATGCCTTGAAGATACCGAAGACATGCTCTGAGACATCTTAAAAAATAAAATAAAATAAAAAGAACACTTCATAAAATTTAAAGCTAATAAAATTAGAGGACTATATATACTTAATCTATTTGAATATGCTACACACATCCAAGTCTGTGTGCCCCAGCTTTTAAAAGGTCCAAATTTATTTAATGCTTATTTACATTAATATAATTTCATTACCACAACAATCAGTTTCACAGGACAAAGTTATTTTTATGTTACTTACTTGACCAAATTGTTGGATTAAAATCAGAATACAAATTCACAAAATTTACAAAACATCGTATTTATTCTCAAAAATAAATCACAACAGAGACAGACTGAAATTTTTGAGGAGAGTCTGAAAATGCTAGCATATCATTTTTCAAATCTTTCCTTGGTAGGGAAAAAAAGGTAATGGGAAAGAAGGAAGTGGATACCTAAGTAGGAAAACAAACAAACAAAAAACACAACTCTACTGGCTGATATTGTGGCATAAAACTCTTGTGAGCTATTAAAGTCCCTAGGTTGGAAAAGTCCTCCCTCTCATCTCAAAGGTAATTCCTAAGATAGAACAGTTAAAAAAAAACCAACAGTTCTCTCAGCAATTGCTAAATTATAAAGAGATGATTACCACCCCTTTCCTCCCCTGGTGAGGAGTACAATGGAATGCTGGCTGATTTGATGATGCCTTAGCTCAGCTGTACTCCTCTGCTCTTAAAACAAACTTCACTCCATTTCTCACACCATCAAATGTAGGGTGCTTGTTCTAAGGTCTTGGGGCCTAGTAAGGTCTCAAGAACTTCTTTTTCACAAGCAAGTGGGCCCAATGCATGCTGGTCAAAGCAAGGATGGATAAACTGCCTATTTTCTGTTTGTTTTTTAAATCTAGTTTCAATGCTTTGATTTTCTTCCATTTCCTTCTGAACACTATCCAGTATACTGAGAGGTTTCAATAAGTGTTTTTAAAAAACAAAAAGGAAAGAAGAAGGAATAATAAATAGAAAGGCCTAAAAAAAGTGTTAGCAACAAATTATCAAAACCATCTATAGAAATAGTCTATGTTCCACCAGTGAGGACAAATTCGACCATTCAAGTTTTCAGATGAGATTTTTACTGTTCAAATTAATAAAGGCACACGAAAGGAGATCGTTCACTGTAAGATTTAAAGATTCAATTCCAAACTGCGTCTTAAAACGCTGCCTTGAGCTGTTGAACACAATCCTTGAACTGCTCCTTTCTTACTCTTGTAAATAGTAATTATTAGAATTTGAAAAATGAAGTAAGTGATTAATTAAAGCATATGTGACTGACTGTAAAACTTCAGCTGGCTGTTTAAGTGCTGTACTTGATTAAATTTACAACTAAGAGTAAAGCCAAGGGAATTCAGAAGATCACACATGGTCCCAAGCCTTTCATTCACTTTAAAAAAAGTTTCAAATTCATGAGAAGATATTGTTTTTTATTAATTATGCCCACTTGTTAGAGTGAACATGTCAATTTTTAAAAGGCTTATGAAGCACAGCTCTAACTTACTTACTGACTCTACTAAGAATCCTAATTTGAGACCAAAACCATATATAATCACAAAATCCTAACTAAGAAATTATAAAGAGTTTACAAATAATCAGGAGATACTGCACTGAATTTTTTACTCCTTTTAAAATTATCTTGGGGAGTGAATGTAGCTCGGTGGCTGAGCATCTACTTCCCATGTACAAGGTCCTGGGTTCAATCCCAGGTACCTCCTAAAACAAAACAAAGCAAAACAAAACACACAAAAAACCCAAAACCCATATAATCCTCTTCTATGGATACACATATAAATAGGGATAAAAATCTTCATAAAAAATTATCTTAGTAAGATCTGCATTTGATCAGATCTACAGTCTCACCAAGACAAATTTTTTCATGCTAAGAAAAGAGCCTACAGCCTACAGTTATAAAACCTAACTAAGCCTGACTCCACTTTATCATCCAGGTATCAACAGTGACCAATGACCAGCATGACTCAACAGAACTACCGCAAACAAATTAAAATATAATGCAAATAATTAAAAAATGTTAAGATTAATTTGGCAAGAAAAAAAACTTACAAGTCTTTGATTTAATCGCTTATTTTCTTCTTCTTTCAATTGTAATGTCTGTAGGGGAAAACAAACTTTGGGTTTACCCTCATACTTAACTCAAATAAAGCTAAACAGCATTATTGAAAACATTTCTCAATCTTCAGAACAATATTTATCTGTGATATTAAACACTAATGGGGACATTATTTTATTTTCTAGGAATCCTTTCCAACTATTTTCATTATTTATTGGCATATTTATCTAAGCCAAGCCAAGTGCTCTGAAACTTTAAGATGCATTGGAATTATCTGTGGAACTTGTAAACACAGTATGCAGATATGTGAGATCTTTCCCTAAGACCCTCTTTTATTAGGCTGGCCTAAGAAGAGGGCTCTGCATTTAGAACATACATCTCAGGTGATTCTGAACAAAACTGTACAATCTTGACAATACTCTATCAGACAATTAAGCATGTAGAAAAGAAAAAGATTTGCCAAATATGGACAAAAATTCTATCTTAACTGATAATACAAATTGAGGGGAACCCTTATTGCCAATTTTCTAGTACTCATTTTAATTAATAATTACAAAAACCATAAGTCTTTTCTTCATTGTTTACCTATTCTTATAATTCTGCCCATGCTTAGAAAGAACACTTAATATTTTATTTTGGAAACATAAAATTCATATTTACGATGTTCTACTAAATTCTCATAGATAACCATTATTCTTTGTCTTTATTCAACCTTTTTCATTAATACAGACTTAGTAATTATGACAAATGAGAGGTCTCTAATGTAATAGTACTGCCATGTTTAGCCTCTTAAAAACCAAAATGATAATCACAAGAGTTAACCATAAAATGATTTAATTTTTAAACATAAACAGAAATGGTCTAATAAACTATATTTCAGAATAAAATTTAACTGCATCCCCAAAGTGAATACATGAAATATTGTATTTCAAGAAAATAATTTACTTACTCGTTCTAACAGCATTATCCTCTGTTTTTCTTCTGATAACATATGGATATTTTCTCTAAAAGTGAGGAAATGATCTACTTCAGTTTTAAGCTTTAAAATTCTGAACCCTAAATTCTTCCATAACATTGAGGAAATTTCAAAATTAACTCAAAAATACTTTTTAAATGAAGTGTATACAATTTCAAAGCAGCCAGTTTAAGCTGGTTAATGTTTCAATGTTATACTTCTTTGAACCAGAGGTCCTGACCCTAAACATTCAAAACTTAACTAGAAAACAAAAAAGAACCATTGTCTAGGCTTTTAAAATTCCTTTGCAAGTATAATTCTCCAACTACATTTAAAGTAATTTGATTGGAGGCATTAAAGTAACTTGATTGGAGGATTTAAATCTTCTAAATGTTAGTTCTAATAGGAGAAGGCTTTGCTTATTCAAGGTCACAAGACTTACTCTTATGCTTTTTTATTCTGAATTCTATAATTTTAGCTTTATATTTAGGTATAGGTCCACCTTCATTTTCTTGTATGTACACATACTGCTGTTCCAGCACTATTTGTTGAAAAGACTTATTTCCCCAATGAATTGTCTTTGACAATAAGTTAGGGCTCAATTGTCCACAATCTTAAGAGTTTATTCTTGCCTCTCAAATTTAATGATCTCTGTCAGGCCTTAGGACAGCACCTCACTGTCATGATTACCACTACTTTGTATTAAGTTTTGAAATCAGGAAGGGTGAATCCTCCAACTCTACTCTTCTTCAAGATTGTTTCGGCTATTCTGGGGTTTCTGCAATTCCATATGAATTTTAGGATCAACTTCTGCAAAAAGGCAACTGGGATTTCAGTAGCATTTGCATTGAATTTGCAGATCAGTTTGGGAAGTAGTGCCATCTTAAGTTTAGAATCTTCCTTTGTTATTTTGGCATACAGTTGCTTTCTTTAACTGTCTTATAAAATTGCCAATTGTATTATTCTATGTCTCTATTGCTTTATTTTTACTTCACTGTTGTTTCCTGTGAAGGAGAAGTGCACTGTGGATAAGGAAATTTCTCGATACAGTTTTTTTTTGTTTGTTTTTTTAGGAAGTACTAGGGATTTAACCCAGAACCTTGTATATGGGAAGCAAGCACTCAACAACCTGAGCTACATCCACTTCCTCGTAATATAGTTTTATGCCACTTTTGATTCATATAGTTTATCAAAGTCATATTTTTAAGAAGCTACAAGTCAGTAACTGGTAACTTTTTGGTGAACTCTGCCCTGTTCATCTTTTTAAAAGCCTTCTGCTTTGAGATCTGTCTTTGACAGTAAAAGATAAAACAGTATCCTTTTCCTTAGTGTTTGCCTAATATGTCTTTTTCAATCCCATTATTTTAAACTTTTTGTATCATTTTGCTTTAGGTACCTCTCTTGTACATAGAGTACAGCTGGATAGATTTTTGTTTTCTAAGATTCCTTGTGATGGTAGTTTTCACCTATGTTTGAACTTACTTCTGTCATATAAGCTCAGGTTTTCTAATGGGTATGCTATCTTTATATTTTTACACATTGACTTTCTGAACTGCATTTTCTTTATAATTTTTTTCCAGTTTGAAAATTCTACATTCTACTTCTGTTTTTAAATGTTTATCTAGAACTTTTAACACATTTTAGGCTTTATATCTTTCCTAGTATAAAATTAACTAGTTTCTAGATCCTCTCATTTAAACTAGAAAGGACTCTAAATGCATTTTGCTTTTCACAAAAGTCAGTCACGCCTTTCTGCAAAATAACCACACCCTAATACGCCTCCAGCAAAATCCAGATGCTTATACTATTTAAGATTATTCAATACTACGGTGAAGTCTGTCCTAGGTAACAAGTCTGAAAGCCTAAATCGTCCCTGTAAGGAAAAATGGCTCAATCCTGGCAGTGTATAAAAATTTTGGCACACATTTATAAGTATTACGTAAACACCTCCCAAGTGATCCACATGGACATACAGTCAGTCTTGTTAAAATTATTCCTCACATCTATAGTTTAAAAAGTTATAATGCAACAACCTTAAGACATATGGGTTACGGTCAACCAGTAAATGAGAAACATGTTTCCCATCTTCATAGTTTTAGACCTTACAATATTGCAGTAAGTGGCTTAAAACCTCACAATACAGCTACAGACAGACATACTCACTGTACAGACATCATGCTTGTCTCCATTGCAGAGTCCAGCCTTCCTTCGTCTACTGCTTCCATGCCTCCTTTCTCTGCTTCACCTGGGAGTTCGGGTGCACAAGCTCCATAAAGTTCTGGGGCTGCAGCTGCATACGGTGAAGGAACCACACTGCTACTACGCAACTTACTAACCTCTTCTTCAAGTTTTTTCTTTTCCTCAAGCAAACGAGCTCGATCTTCAGAAAGTGACTCTATCAAATCTGAAGTCCCGCCCCCCCATTGAAATAAGCATTATTTAATGAATATATATTTTTTTAATTTTTAAAAGGCATAAATCACAAAAAAACAGTACTAACCTTTATCCCGTTCTTGTTGCTGCATTGTACTTTTCAACTTATCACTAAGGTCATTTATTATGTTTTCCTTTCTCATTTTCTCTCTTGTTAAAACAGTGTTAAAATTGGTCTGGAACAACAGAATAACTACTTAAATTATTTGTATGCACTTAGCAGCTAGAGTTGAGAAAATAGCCCTGCAAATATGTGAGTGGTGGATTTGTATGTGAAGAAGATACAGTGATTCAAGAATGACATTTAATTTTAAATAAATATGCTAACTTATAGTTAGCAAAACTTAAAATTATGTTACTACAGTACAGGTTATATTTTCTTGTTTCAATATTAAGATATGTTCCAATTATTGTAAAAATGAAGACCATATTCTCAAGGAAAAGCATCAGCAAAAGTTTTTTTTGAAATTCTGGGGTTAAAAAAGAGGTTAAAAAAAAGGTGGCACTTCATTTTTACTTTCTAACAATTTTTGGAATCTTCCTTTTGCCTTTCCCTAAATTCTCCATTAATACACTAGCAGTACAGAGATGACTTTATATTGTCTCCCTCTATTATTTGGATATTTGAATGGCTCCTGGATCTCTAATTTATAATGGTTTGATTTGCTACTCTGTACTTTTTACAAACTTTCTTACTGCAAAGTAGAATCCAGCTGCCCGAAAAATGCCTTGAATGGGTCTCATGACTCAATTTGGCAATTTTAACTGCACAGCTTCTCTTTGAAAGAATACTAAAGTATTAAAATTTAATTTACAAAATCTCCATATAAGAGCTTCTTGAAACGTAAGAGCAATAGATTCACTGGCAAAATCATCTAAATTGACTCTTCCCAACTCCAGCCACCATTTCCCAATTGAAAATTTTAAGATTCAATTGTATCTATTCACAATGAAAATGTTTTGAGTCATACCAATCAGGCTAGCAACAAAAGTAAAGCATTTTTAGATCAAGATAGCAGTCACCTTGTAGATACGTACAAATCATTTTAATCTTAAATAACCGCCATTTAAGATACAGATAGTTTAAAAAGGGTACACAAAGCAGCAGAGAGAGAGAAATAAATTTATGTCAAATGAAGGCACTAAAGAATCTATAAATTTAGATTTTTAAACAGAGACAAGTCACTGAATCTTCATTATCAATTCTTAAAAAGTTGGCTCCACTCCCTCCGTTTACTCACCTGCCCAGGCTTCCATGCAGCCACACATTCTTCTGTTTTGTGTGTGCTGGTGTGTGTTTTGGTTGGTTCGTTTTTTGTCTCTTTCATTTCCTTTTGCAGGCTCCTCTTTCTTTACTTAGACCTTAAATTTTAAAGTGTCTAAGGGTTCTGAACTAGACCTCCTTATTTTCTTTCTGTTCCCTGATTTACATTAATTTATGACTACTTTACTAAAACCTCACACAATTCAGATGGAGGCAGGGCAACATACCTGTTGTTCAGCAATCAAAGATGTTCGAACATTTTGCATTTCTTCATTCTTTCTTTTTTCTTGTTCTTCAAGTTGTTCTCGAAACTTAGCTTTTTCTTCCTGAAGCTTTTCTTGAAGTTCAGCAACTAAACTTGAAGATTCTTCTCTGGGAGATTCAATGACAGGACTTGAAAGTTAAATATAGTATTATTATTTTTTTTAATTACAATAGTAGTTACAAACAGATCAATTATATTTAATTTACATCATTAAGGATATTTACTTTCCTAAACTTAGTAGTTAATTGGTGTTTAAGTTATTTCTGTATGAACCCTCTTTCCCTCTAACTACAACAGAAAGGGAAACAAGTAAAAGGGAAGTTTAATACAGGTTATATAAGCCCAATGAATGGACTAGGACAGAGTATAAACTGCAGCATAGTAATCCATGCTGTGTAGCAATACTCCAAAATGTACTCATCATATCTAATGAATGTACCACACTAATGAAAGAGGTTGTCAGTGTGGGAGGAGTGAGGGGTATGGGGAGTGGAGTATATGGAAACTTCATCTTTTTTATTGTAACATTTTATGTGATCTGTGTACCTTTAAAAAAAAAGCAACGAAAAAGAAACAAGCAAACAAATGAAAAAAAAAATACAGGTTATATGCTCTCTGACACTAACATATTTGAATGATTATATCAGATAAATTCAGGATAATCTACTTCTATCAGAAAATGGTAAAATTTTCAACATACCCCTGGAATGAACACAGCTTCAAATTTGTCTTGCTATCCCTACACAGCTATAATTTACATGTGCTACAGTTACAAATACATCTGTATTTACTTACTATGGGGGCGGGGGAGGTATCTGAAAACAGCATTTTTAAAGGTTTTGTTGTATATTGCTAGCTACTAAATAAATAACACAAAGTTAAAGCTGAACTTTACTGTTTACGCAAAGGAAATCTACATACTCATGATTCCCATTTCCCTCAAAACTGCTAACATCATTGGCGGTTGCTGACAAAACCAGACAGGAGAAGAGAATAAAGCAAGGACAAATAAGCAAATGGAAACTGTAATTATTAACCTGGTCAACCTAATAATCCTTTACTTTTAAAAAATTGTTATCCTATTTATTTACTATGTAATCTCCTATTCTAATTATAAAATGATGGTAATACACTATTTTTTTTAAGGTGGTACCAGGGATTGAGCCAGCATCTCATACATGGGAAGCAGGCATTCAAACATTGAGCTGCATCTCCTCCCCAAGGAGAGTTGGTTTTTTCATTTGTTTGTTTTTAGGAGGTATCAGGAAAACAACCCGGGATGACATACATGGGAAGCAGGCACTTAACCACTTGAGCTACATCAGCTTCCCAGTAATACAGTATTAACAACATATTGATAATCCTGAAGGAAACTGTTAACAATTGTGATTTATACTTCCAAATTTACTGATAAAATCTAATTCAGATAAACACTGCAGGTTTCCTTCTGAAGGGATGTATTTGTTTTTTACTTTTAAAAATTTCTTTCCCTTCCTTCCCCATTGTCTGCTCTCTGTGTTCATTTGCTGTGTGTTCTTCTTTGTCCGCTTGCATTCTTGTCAGCGGCACTGGGAACCTGTCTCTTTATTGTTGCGTCATCTTTCTGTGTCAGCTCTCAGTGTGTATGGCCCCGCTCCTGGGCAGGCTGCAATTTTTTGAACAGGGCGGCTCAACTTGCAGGGCACACTCCTTATGCATGGGGCTCCCCTACTTGGAGGACACCCCTGTGTGGCATGAAACTCCTTGTGTGCTTCAGCACTGCACATGGGTCATGTGGTAGGCGGACGCTCCCATCAGTTAGGCCAAATCCACTTCCTGTATGGGATGTCTTTTATATATATTTTTTTAATTTCTCCCCTTCCCCACCCCCCACCCGGGTTTTTTTTTTTAAAGATTAATTTTATTTCTCTCCCCTTCCCACCCACACCCCAGTTGTCTGTTCTCTGTGTCTATTTGCTGTGTGTTCTTTGTCCGCTTCTGTTGCTGTCAGCAGCACAGGAATCTGTTTCTTATTGTTGCGTCACCTTGCTGTGTCAGCTCTCCATGTGTGCAGCGCCATTCCTGGGCAAGCTGCACTTTCGTGCTGGGCGGCTCTCCTTATGGGGTGCACTCCTTGCATGTGGGGCTTCCCTATGTGGGGGACACCCCTGCGTGGCAAGGCACTCCTTGCGCACATCAGCACTGCACATGGGCCAACTCCACATGGGTCAAGGAGGCCTGGGGTTTGAACTGAGGACCTCCCATGTTGTAGGCAGATGCCCTATCCATTGGGCCAAGTCCACTCCCCCACCTCCACCCCCCGGTTTGAACCCTGGACCTCCTATGTGGTAGGCAGATGCTCTATCAGTTTGGCCAAATCCACTTCCTATAAGGGATGTCTTTATTTTTTTATTTACCCCACTCCCCCAGGTTTGAACTCTGGACCTCCTATGTGGTAGGCGGATGCTCTATCAGTTAGGCCAAATCCACTTTCTGTATGGGATGTCTATTTATTTATCTCCCCTTCCCCACCCCCAACCCTCACATCAATTGTCTGTTCTCTGTGTCCATTTGCTGCGTGTTCTTTTTGTCTGCTTTTGTTGTCAGTGGCACGGGAATCCGTGTCTCTTTTTGTTGTGTCATCTTGTTGTCAGCTCTCTGTGTGTGCGGCGCCATTCCTGGGCAGGCTGCACTTTCTTTTGCGCTGGGTGGCTCTCCTTACAGGGCGCACTCCTTGTGTGCATGGGGCTCCCCTACGAGGGGGCACCCCTGCGTGGCACGGCACTCTTGCGCACATCAGCACTGCACGTGGGCCAGCTCCACACGGGTCTAGGAGGCCCAGGGTATGAACCGCGGACCTCCCATGTGGTAGAGAGATGCCCTATCCACCGGGCCAAGTCTGCTTCCCAGGGATGTCTTTTAAATGACCAAACATTTAATATGCTGTTTGAGACATAAAACCTCTATCACAGGCTGACACACCCTGCTTAGTTTCCAGAAAAACTGGATTGGCGGAAGCTCCTATTCCGTAACAAGATTAAAAGACAAAGATTTGTTTACAAAGTTTTCCCTTTGGAGTTAGAGGGGAGGAGGTACAGAAGTTAAAAATTAAAGCTTTCCAGATGTGGTTCAAGAAGTTGAGTTCCTGCCTCCCACATGGGAGGTACCAGGTTTGCTTCCCAGTGCCTCCTAAAGAAACAAGTATAATAAGCAAAACAAATGAAAGGGCCTACTCAGGGAAACCGATGTGGCTCAGTGGTTGAGCACTGGCTTCCCACATACGAGATCCTGGGTTCAATCACCAGCCCCTGGTACCAAAAAAAAAATAAAACTTTAGCTTTCCTAGGAAACTGATAGGGTGCATAAGTATAAATATTATTGAGGAACTAGAATACAAAAAGGGACTCATTACTAAGGACAAAACCCTCAGGAGAAAACTAGGTAATGACAAGTTACAGGTTACTTTTTTCTCCATCCCATCTAACTTCTTCCTCTTGAAAGTAATAAGAAATATATACCATGAAGAATCATCCCAAAATTATAGGGTAAAGTGGAATGAAAGGCAAAGCCAAGTTCCAGGTAGGTAGCAAGGTAGGGCATAGCATGGAATGAATGAAGCTGGAGAAGCAGGAGGGAGGCAGAGCATGAACAGTAAGATTTTAGATTGCTATGAAATACATTATAAAGAACATTGGAACCTATTAACAAAATCTGGAGGAAAGAAGGTTTCAGCACGACAAAAGAGGAAGGTTTCAGCATGACACAGGAAGAATGAAATAGTGTTCAAACTGTGCGTGCTGTGTAGAGGTGGGTGGTACTCAATGTCTTTCACCTCTGGATTGCTCTATTTCAGGGTCAACGCTATCCTGAGAGGAGGCAGGTAGTAAGGAGATAGCTCCAGATATACAAGAATGCACGGGGACCATACCCAATGACCTCAAACACAGAATAAGCAGGTTGGGGGTTTAGTACAGACTATTCACTGGCTTCTAAGGTAAGAGTTTTGGCAATAAAAGCAAAGAAAGGAGAGTTTAGGACAAAAGTCTTAATTATGCTGTGTTGGGGACAAAGATTTCTTGGGGCTATATGACTAGCCTGGCCAAAAACAATATACAATATATACCACATTGTTTGAGGACCCATTCAAAGATGTTCCAAGTAAATGTCTGCCACACTCTTCTCTTATCTCATACCACCTGGGACTCAAAACGGTTGTCTTCAGCAGGAAACAATCCTAGTAAAGAAACACTTCTGGCTGAGATTTTTACATTTTTTTAATAAGCACAACTATCTGGCTTTCTTTGGAAAGCAAGGTGTGGTGGTGTAGGCAGGGAGGAGGAAGAAAAGCTAGAGTATTTTACAACTTACATAATTTTGATATATTAATTTAATTCATTAAAGGGACCTGGAAATCAAAAGTCAAGGAGGCAGATACACTTGCTATTAGCTGGGAACTTCCATACCATTTCAGAAAAAGTGAAATAAAACATCTCTAGAGGGTCCTCATTCCCTACCAACACTAGAGTGTGCTCACAAAAGATTCTATCATATCCAATATGATTAAAAAATAAGATTAAAAAGATTAAAATTACAAAATTGAAAAACTCCCTTATTTCACAGACCCACATCACCAACTCATGGAAGCACGACAGTGCAGTGGTCTATCCAGAGTCCTACCTCTAGACAAAAGCAAGTCTACACATGCACATCTTGCATGCATTTTCTTTCTACACAGGTGTGCAAACCCTTCCCCTATATTCCCAATAATGGATTTATGTATACCACCAATTTAATTTTGCCTTGTTAAAGAGAAGTTATTTAATTTTGCATTTCCTTAATATTCACATACTAGCCACGTGCAGTTTTTCTTCAATCTGTTTCTATCCTTTCCCCAATTTTCAAATGGACTGTTTACCTTGTTCTCATTGATTTGTGGGAGCTCTTTAACATTACAGATAAAATTAGCACTCTTATTATATATCTTACAAATATTTTCTCCCAGGCAGTTGGTCTCTAAATGTTGCTTATATACATGTACATATTCAGCCAACCCAGTGGTGGAGGGAAGGGAATTGTCATACAGCATCCTCCTTATTCCTCATCATGACAGGAAATGGGAAGCGGAGAACTACATTATCAAGATTCCCCTTCTCACAAGGTTCTGGACTCAAGTGTATCAATGAAAAACACACAAGATCTGGAATACAGAAGAGAAGCATAGGTGGTTGCAACAAGACAACTGGGCAATGTGAGATTCACAAAAGGCTTCTGAGTGAACCACCTGGTTTGGTGCTATAAACTGAGATAACTGGCGGCAAATCTTCAAAGGGTTTGTTGCAGTTTCCTGATAAGACACAAGCTTTGGCACCTCAGATGACTTACCATGTGTCCATTTCCTGGCCTGCAGCAGCAACTCCCTTACCACTCATTCCCCCCAGTTCTCCCAAAATTCATACAAGCTCTAAGTCTAATATTAAACTCGTTAAGCCTGGAATATTATAAGGGCTTATGTTTTCGAAACTCAGTGCAGAAACAGATACGAGTGATTGCAGAGGGAAAAAGCCATTAACAAGGGGACCTGGCCTTGATTCCTGACCTGATAATCTGACGACAGCTGATGACCTCCCAAAGGAGCACTGCACAACCACAATGTGCCCTGGCAAAAGAGCGGACACCTGAGAGGTTTGGGGTCAAGTGGCTAATGAAGGCCAGACTTTGAGGGGTACCAAAGGTATTAAAATAGAGCAATTAAGTGAAAATAAAGGGCATAAGGATTGCAGGGTAGGGTGGCTATTTCGACTGCCCTGGAGAAATCGGGCACACTACAAGTGACTTTACACTGCCAGTACTGAAAAAAATTGGGAACAAGAAAGCTTCTATGATGGCCCTGAAAGAATTCCTCAATCTTACAGCTTCAGGGAAGATTGCTGAAAACTAAATCCAAAGCCCAATCTTGAGACTGGATGAGTCATAATATTAAAAGATTTCACAGCCTCATAAGGTTTCTTATGGTAAATTTAAGGCATTAATCATGAAAAAGTTGGGCGCGGAGATTTGAGATAGGAAAATTTGGGCAGATTTAAATGAAGCCGTGTAATTTAAATAATTAAATTCTTCTACCAAGTTTCCCTTCCCAGGAGTAGTCCCTCCTCCCTGTCTGAAAAGATATTATCTTCAGCCCTGAGGGTAGTCCCCTTCTCAACAAGCTGATCCTTTTTTTCTTTTTTTTTTTTAAGATTTATTTTTTATTTATTTCTCTTATTATACCCACTTCCCCCCACCAGTTGTCTGCTCTGTGTCCGTTCACTGTGTGTTCTTCTGTGACCACTTCTATCCTTATCAGCGGCACCCAGAAATCTGTGTTTCTTTTTGCTGCATCTTCTTGCTGTGTCAGCTCTCCTTGTGTGTGGCGCCATTGTTGGGCAGGCTGTATTTTCTTTCACACTGGGCGGCTCTCCTTATGGGGCGCACTCCTTGTGCATGGGGCTCCCCTACATGGGGGACACCCCTGCATGGCAGGGCACTCCTTGTGCATCAGCACTGCGCGTGGGCCAGCTCCACACGGGTCAAGGAGGCCCGGGGTTTGAACCGCAGACCTCCCATGTGGTAGGCAGGCGCCCTATCCATTCAGCCAAGTCCACTTCCCCTGATCTTTTCAACAACCACTTCCACCATTTCATCACTTCCAGACACTTTCTTTACTACTTTCAAATGCCCTGGTTCCAGAGGACCTGAAAATTTAACCAAGGGGGGATTAAAATATACTCAGAAACAATTTATTTATTTTGGCAGGAATTTGGGAAATATGAATGGCAATGGATCTAATGAAAGTTAAACCAGGAAGGGTAAACATAATGCTTAAATAGGTCAATTCATGAGTGACCTGACCAGCAATTCAAGATTCACTGTTGGCTTTAACAGTTTGCTAGGATGATTGCTTGAAACTCTGATGGAATGGCCACAGGAAGTGAAAAGAAGATGGCAAGATCAGATGGCAAAATCAGGCACAGGTAAACGAGGGCCTGCTGCAGACCAGATGCAGCCCACATTGGTTATAATATATATTATATATTACATGATACATGTATTATATAATTGTAACTTATATAATATAGTATGTATAACACACATAATAATTATAACGTTTATTAGAACATAGCCACACCCATTTTGTCTCACTGATTTCTTCCTACAACAGCACAGTACCATGGATAGAGACCACATAGCCCTCAAAGCATAAAATATTTACTATCTGGCCCTTCACAGAAAGTTTGCCAACCATTCTTTGGAGCAACAATTCTCAAAATGTAATTTGGAGAACTGTGAGGATACCTGTGACTTTTAAGGGGCCAGTGAGGTCAAACTATTTTTCATAATAGCAGTAAGGTATCATTTGTCCTTTTCACCTTTTCCATTGATGGTAAAAATGCTGGGACCTTATCATGAATTAAAGGCAACAGCAGGAAGCAGATGGGCTCAACTGATAGAGTGTCCGCCTACCATATGGAGGGTCCAGGGTTCGATCCCCAGGGCCTCCTGACAGGTATGGTAAGCTGGTAACTGCGCAGTCCTGCCAAGAGCAAGGAGTGCCGTGCCACGCAGGGGGTGCCCCCACAAACGGGTGACCCACACACAAGGTGTGTGACCCACAAGGGTGCCTTTGAGTGAAAAAAGCACAGCCCAACCAGGAGAGGCGCTGTACACACAGAAAGCTGATGCAGGATGGACACAGAGAACAGACAACCCGGGGGGGGGGGGGCGGGCGAGGAGAAATAAATAAAAAAGGCAATAACTCCAAACCGTTATTGCGGTCGCTGTATTTTCCATTGTAAGACACTGTAAAAGGGGTGGCAGGAGAGGGTTAATAGGGATAGGGACAATTTTATGTTAGAATGTACTTGATGACATAATAAAAATGATCAATTTTATTAAATCTTCAGCCTTGCTGTGACATACCTTTTTGAGACTTAATGGATATTCTATGTAGCAGTATGAAACTTCACTGATATGGTTTCATATTCCACATTGCAACTAACATTTAAGAAATTACCATTGTTGAATTTTGACTTAGTATCAAAGAAAATTCAGTTAGCTGAAAGGGTATTAAAATATTCCTCCCTGGATCATTGGTATGGGGTGTCGGTGAGGGGGATACATGGGAGGAAGTTCAACTGGGTATACATATAAGGCATATAAATGTGTTCAAATGTTCATGGGGCATTGTCACAGTGGGTGGAGATTCACACAATAACCAAAAGAATATCGAATTCTTATCCACGGGAGCTGTGCCATATTCTCTAAAGGAACAACAAGAATGCCCCAAGAACAGGGACAATGACTTGTGAAGGAGGATGGTCCACTGAAGGACTCTTGATATTGATGACTACGCTTATGAGCCTGTGGTCTTGCTATTAGAACTTAGCCTAGTGATGTAGGGTACCTAAAAGTTACCTACTGGTAGCCTCCTTGTTGCTCAAATGTGGCCTCTCTCTAAGCCGAACTCGGCATCTAAAAGCAGTAACTTCCCTCCATCATGGGACATGACTCTCAGGGATGAGCCTCCCTGGCACCGAGGAATTGTTACCAAGTACCAACAAGCAATTCATCTGGGGGGAAAAAAAGACCTTGACCAAAGGCGTAAAAGCTAAAGGCAAATGAGTTAGTATGGCTAAGAGACTTCAAAGTGAGTAGGGAGGCTATCTCAGAGACAGAACTTATGCCCATCTCAAAAGGATCTCTTTGACAGCCAAAGTAGATATTACCCCAAAGAATGAAGCTCCTCAAGTATATAGAGACATCCAGACTCTATACTCAGGGCAGATACCTCAGGAAATTGGCCCCTTGCCAGTGGGCCCTAGGGCCCTAATTGGGTATTTATGCTCCCTAGTGTGTGACAGACTCAGTGGTGGTTTCCCTATGCATGACTCTTCTGTCCTTCTATTTGAACCTACAGTTAGTACTAGAGTTGGCAGGTGTACTTCCAAGAGACTTAAATCTTTGGGCTGTCCATGTGCCAGCTGAGACCTGAATCTCAAGAGAGTTGCAACACCTACTCTCCAGTTCAATGGACTCACCCAGGACAACTAACAGGGAGAAGATGATGGACAAATAACATACCAAGGAACCGAGATTACCTACACCTGCAAGAGAAAAAGTCCCATCAATCAGATAAATGGGATCGAAGCCCCCCTCAATTAATGGTGGAGTGGGCATAACCATCCCAGAGTCCTCAGGACTGAGAAACAAACTATGGACTAAAATAAACTTACTAGTATTCTACTATAGACTTAATGTGATTCTAGCAATTAAAGAAATACCATTATTGTGGAGGCAGTGAAGCATGGATGTCTTGGGTTTAGGGAGAGAGAAAAACAGAGATAATAGGGAGGCATTTTTGGGACTTAGGAATCATCCTGAATGCATTACAATGACAGATACAGGTCATTTTATAACCAGCCATAACCTAGAGAATCGAATGGGACAGAGTGTAAACTACAATGTCAACTATAATCCATGCTTAGTGGCAACACTCCAAAATGTGTTCATCAATTGGAATAAATATACCGCACTGATGAAAGGAAAGATGTTGCTAATGTGGGAAAATGTGGGAGGTGTGGGGAGTAGGGCATATGGCAATCCCCTATATATTCTCTGTAATATTTATGTAATCAAAATATCTTTTAAAAAGTAAAAAAAGTGAAAAAGAAAAAAACACCACCAGAATGACATCTGGGTTGATCATAAACAAAAATATTCCTCCCTTTTCTAATTACTACTTGCATAAGGCTAGATTTGCTTCATATACCTCAATTGAAACAACTTACGGCAGGAGACTGAAGCAAATGAGAATCCACTGCGTCAAATATTAAAGAGATTTACAAATACATAAAGCAATGCTACCCATAAATTAAATATGGGTTAAGGAAATAAGTATTGCCAGGCTGAAAACTAGATGTACAATGCTGAACTGTTTTTCACCCCAACATTGCCCTCACCCTTTTAAGATGTCATCTGCATTGCAACACAGATTCTATATTTGCAGAATACCAGTAGAGCTCTAGTGGAAGTCTGCCAGTGAAAAGAATATGCACAAGCTATGGACTGTGGAAAAGAGAAGTCAAGGCTTGTTCTCCAGAGAGGGCTGCAGCCAGATTCAGTTTTAGCTTCCTGGCAAGCAACTGACAACTATACTTAAGTGTTGTGAGCCAGGACACTGGGGCTTTTAACAAATGCATGAGAACTGCAGCAGTTTCTCCATGAGACTTGGACATCTACCAGTTTCAGGGGATGCTCCTAAGTCCATTTTATGTTACTTCACATAGTTTTCCTGGCCTTCAGCAGTGACTCCCTTAACCTTTGCAACCTCAGTTCTATAAACATCTGTGTAAGTCCTGACTCCTGTGTTAAACCCTTTAATTCCCCCAGAATACAGGAAGAGTTTGTTGTTAAAACAGAAGGGCAGGTTTAACTGTATACCAATCTGGGAATGTTACAAAGCAGAGTCAATCAGAAGAGACTGTCTAAAAGTGACAATGCAAGAAACAGAGGTTCCAATATATAATACACATAGCTCTAAAATTCATTTGAAAGAATGAAAAAAGAAGAATAAAAACAAAACAAAAAAAGTTAATGATAAAACCAACTGATACATTATGTTCTAAAAAAAGCCTATTAGGCCACAAAACCCCTTAGTAACTTTTAAAAAGTAGAAATACTAAAGATAATTTTCTCTGCTCAAAAGTAGTCACATTAGGTAGTAACGATATTAGAAAGACAAAACAAAGCAGAGCAAAATATCCACACAAAAAAACCAACCCTATGAAATCCAAAATTTAATTCTTTGAATATTCCAAATAAAGATCCATTGTTAAGTCACTACTGAATTTATGTAGTCACTTATTTTTTAAATGCTTCAAGGAATACCAACTATATAAAATTAAAAAATTTTACCTCATGATAGTAGCCCCATATTGCGATATTTACCCAAGATAAATGAAGAAAATCAAGGTACTATATGATTACACACACAATTACTTTGAATTACCAATTTTAATTTTATAATTACAGACTCTCAATAATTCTTACCTTTTTGCTAGTTGACTCTCAAGATATTTAACTTTTTCCAGTAACTCATTCTCAACAACATCTCTTTCCAATTTGAGTTCTTTTAGAGCAGTCTGAATGGCAGCTTCTTTTTCGCAATTAAGTTTCTGAACTAACTCTTCTCTTTCTTGTTCCTGGTTAATGACCAAATTCTCTTTGTCCTTCTCAAGTTTCTGGATAATAGCTTCATATTTTTGTTCTTGTTGGATAATATTTTCATCTTTTTGTTTTTCAAGAGCACTCAATTCTGAGTCCAATTTACTCTGCAGTACAACTATTTGTTCCTTCAATTTTTTTTCTATTTCATGTGCTTGGTGATGCAAGGATGTTACTTTGCTTAATTCCGTTTTAAGCATATCTGATTCTTCTTCATATCTACTAATTAACTCTGAAATGCACTGATCTTTTTCAATTGTCATTAAAGTTCTTAGCTCTGACAAGCCTACCTGATAATTTTCACTATTATCCTGAATCTTCTGGTTTAATTTACTTATCTCTGTTCTCAAATTTTCAGTTTCTTGTTCAAGAAGAAATTTTAAGGTCTCTTTCTGCTGGGCTTTGCTTTCTTCCAGCAAAATTTTTATTTCATCAGTCTCTGCCTCCTTTAATGCAAGTTCAACCTCTAACTTGCATCTTATGTCAGACAAATCAGAAACCTTGAGTTTTAATTCCTGTAGCTGTTGTTCTTTTTCCTGGACAACTACTGCATGAGACTCTTGTATGTGATCAATTCTTTGCTGATTTTCCTCTTTTAATTTCTCCAAAGACACACTGTGTTCTGTCATAACTTTCTCAAACTCCTGTGTATGCCTGACTTGCAAAGTGTCCTCTAATTCCTTTAGATGACTTTGCTCCAAGCACTCAAGTTCTGCCCTCAATAACTGTATCTTCTCATCATTTTCAACATGGAGCTTTTTCAAGTCTTCCAACACTACCTCTCGTGACTGTTTCAGTTCTTTAATTTCAGAATTTTGAGTGTGCATTATATTTTCCATCTCTAACAACTTTTGATCTTTTTCATTCTGTAGACAAATGACAACTTCTTTTTCATGTTTAACCAAAGCAAATTCATTATCTTTATTTTGTAAAACCTCCTCAAGACATACTAAGTCTCCTTTCAATTTTTTAATTTTGCTTTCATTTTCCTCACCCTCCTTTATTAGTGCATCAAGTTTAGCTTCATATTCATTTCTTAAGGACTGTAGTTCTTTTTGGTGTTTTTCTTGTAGTGTTATTTCCAGAGAACATTTGACTTTTTCAATAATGTTTCTTATTTCTACTGCTGTACATTTTAAAGAATTTGAGAAGTCACACTGTTCTTTTTGTATAAATGTTCTGAAGTGGCAAAGGTCCTCCTTAATGGTTTGTATACTGAAGTGAGAATCTTGGGCAACAACTCTACATTTTTCCAATTGGACATTTAAAGAAGTATGGTCTCCTAAATCCACTTTACCACATATATTTGTATCCTGCATACGTCTACTATCTATTGCATTTATAACTGATGAATAAAGTGATTCTACCATCATTTCTGGGCTTTGTGGATCACTTATTGGATTAGGAGATGATAAATTTTCTTCTATTACAAACTCATTCACAGCAGACATAAAATCTGACTCAGGACTTTCAGCTAATGAATCCAAGTCTAAAGAACCTTGATGAAGAGTCTGTTCAATGTTTGGGTGGGGAATAGTTTCAAAATCAAATGTATGTGCATCAATGCTATCTGGAGACAATTCTTCTAAGGGACATACTGCAGGACATAAGGGATCCTGAACAGTGAGTGGAGGAGGAGTTCTCGGTGAGGTAGTAGTTGTAATTCCTGTTGCACTTTCTATCCTTGGTGAAGAAGCAGACTGTGGGGATGCCGGATTTGTGGATACCTAGAAAACAGAGGGGAGGGCTTAAAGAGCTAGAGTAACATAAACTTTTTTAACTAATGAAATCAAGTGATTGAAAGAAATAAATTTGCCTTTTGTTCACTCAGTAAATCTGTAATAGTCTGTGACATTTCATCCAAACTTTGTGCTGCTTTTACCAAATTATGTAGAGCAAGAACATGCTGGTGTAGAGGTTCAAAGTCGCAAAGTAAGGGAATCCTGAAACAGAAGGGAATCAAATTAGACTCCTGATTTCTTAGAGAAAAAGATGCATAACAGCCACCAAATATTTTACTATGCCAAATATAACTAGAGAATTATCTCTTTTAAAATAAATACCATATTTATTTTATATGTCATTATATGCTAACGACATTTACCTGAGGAATGGCTGAACTTCTGAAGGACAAAATGATTGCAGAAACTGTAAATCTTGTAATGAAATATCTGGAAGTTCACAGTCAAACTTTCGAGGTTTCTGAGTCTGTATAAAAAATAATTTACAAAGGAATTTTTACTATAATCAAATTCAGTGTAACAAAGGAGTGAAAATGCTTCAAATGATCTCACCACACTTAAAAATAAGAGACTTCAGTATTTAGTTCTGATAGTAATTCTCCTGAATAGCAATTCTCCCCTCCGTTCCCCGCCCCAATCTGTGATCGCTACCAGTTAATGGAAAATAAAATAAAAATAGAGGACTATTCAATGAAGACTTGGTGTATATTTTTGAGTTTTTCCTAACTAGGGTATCAGCTGTTGGTGACCAAAATGGTTTTCTTGTTCCCACTCTTTCCACATCTTTCTCAGTATTCCCACCAATATTAAACAAACACTTTTGTTTCACCAGTACATAGACAAAGCCTAAATTTTATCATGACCCATAGCATGAGCATGAGGATTTCTCTAGTTCTAAATCTATTCCTATCACCTGTTATCATGCTTTATTGTTTTAACATAATTAAAATAATCATTCTTTTTTTTATGTAACACTTCGTTTTCTTGCCAGTCCCTTGACTTTTCTATTACATTATCCAAAACCTAAAACTCTCTGGCAACTTTTGTTTCTTTTTTAAAAAAAATTACCAGATAGTTACTATCATTTCTTCCTTTATGAAAGTGCCCAAAATTGTGCGTTTTAAAATAACTTCGATTACTATAATCATTACTCAAGCAGACGTGGAGGTGGCATGATAGTCTTCATGAAAAAAAAAAGGGGGTGGGAGGATCCCAGACAAATGAGTGTGGGAGACTGTCTACTACATCAGCCCTTCTTAGAAAAACACATACATTTAAAGCACTAAATAATTCTGTAGCAAAGAAAAATGTTTAACTTGTTCAAAAGAAAAATTTAAAAAACCCAGCATTTTCTAGATTTCTTTGATCACAGAAACTTTCATTTCCTCATATAATGAAATTGATGGCTTTCAGACAATATTAGTTTAGAAAATATACCAATGGTTTAATTCCAATGAAGTCAAAGACAAACCTATTCTGATTTATGAAAACATAAAGAGATAGATGGTGGGGTGGGAAAAGGAGAAAGGGAGGGAGAGTGGGGGGGCAGGGAGGGAAGGGAGGAAAGGAAGAGGCAGTGAGGAAAGAAGGGAGAGAGGCAGAAGAGGAGATGAAAAGAAAGAAAGGGGGAAGAGGGAGAAAACCAGCAGTCTATATTCCTATCAATCCTAACAGTATATGCTTTATATAAACTGACTTTTAAAGCCAAAAACACTTTTAGGTGGATAAAAATCTTTTTTATATGTTTGATAAATACCAATGCTTCTGAAAAAGTTTTTAAACTATACTGAATTTAGTAATGGTTAGAAAATAAATACATACACAAAAGGAAGGGGGCCAGGAGTCCAGTCCCCTAAAGAGACGATTTCTTAAAAAAGACTTCCCTGTATAAAGAAATTAACATGGTTATATAGGAACTTTTTTTAATTTAAAAGAAAAGGCATCTCTAGTTTTTGAAAAACTAAATTAAAATTTTATAATACTTTATATTTTAAATAAACATTAAAAGTAATATTGCTCTAGAAATCAGTGGTAATTAAGAGCATACACACATGCCATGCACTACAGCTAAAATCTAGGGAAAATATTTATACTTACTAAGTAATCATATTTTATTAGCACTTCAAAATAATGGTATTAATCTTTAAAAAATATTTTTTATGTTCAAATTCAGTACTCTTCAAATGTTAAAGAACCCAAATAGGCAACAGGTAGCAGGCACTATGCTGGATTAATTTTCACTGTGTTAGACTTCATCAAAAATTCTTAATGAACATCTATACAATAATTTACATACACAAAATTTAATATTTAAATTTCAATGCCTATCAGATGTTACAAATAAAAATTCCTCAATAAACACTTGCTACAAATAGTTTTATACTCAAAAATATGAGGAGATTCTACATAATTGCCTTTATAGTTTTAATTTTGAAAATACTAGATATTCACGCATAGAAAACAAAAAGCATATTTTTCTTTTAAGAAGCAAATCTATTTATATTATTAAAGAAGAACACTTACTAAATAATTTCCCAAAGGATTCCCTTTTTGACTTTTCAGCTTCATATAATCGTTTCCCATCTTTGACTAATGCACCAGCCCACTAGAAAAGGAAAGCTTATGTTAATAATGCACACTGATTTATTAAGAGGCATAATATAATTGAAATAGAATTTAACTTATTTACCTCCCTGTAGTGTTTTAAGAACATTTTTCTTCTTACAACCTCAACAACAGCTAAACAGTACATCTGAGGAACTGTGCTAAGTGCTTCAACAATCTTGACTCTTTCTAACAGCTCTATTACGAGACGGAGCAAAGCTTGCAATTTCTCTCCATCTTGATCAGCATGAAGCATTACAAAGCAACACCATCTATAGAATGAAATCCATTATTTCCAATATCCATTAAAAGTTTACTAAAAAGAATTCTTTAGTGGTTAAACTAAGAAAGAAAAATTACAAGTGTAATCAGAAAAATAATAATAGAGACATAAAAACTCAATAAAAAGCCTGACCCCAAAGTTAATCAATCAGCCACAAATATTTTAATACAGTGTTATGGGAAATTTTCCCCATCACTTGAGAGCAATAAACATAAACACCCTAAATTACATATAATAGAATCACTTACTTCAGCCTGACATGAAGATTATTTGCTAGTTCTTGTTTGGCAGTGGTACACTTTTGTTTAATATCCAAGAGTTTTCTATGATTTTGTAACATAAACATCAACTGATTTGCATGACTCAGGCACAAATCAGGCAGTACAGATGCATCCTTCAAGTTTTCAGCTCTCATCTGGTTAGCTAAAAATCCCTTTAAGAGTAAATATTTTAAATGACATTAATATTGTTCCATGAAACACATCAACTTTTCACTGAAGAGCAAAATCTTTGTTAAACATGAACTGTTCTATTTTCAAATAAGACTTTAAAATCCCACATTTCTCTGAATGTAGATCTTAATTTTTAACAAACTTATGCTCATCTGGTTTTGTTTTCATTTTTCAGTCTGGAAAAAAGTCAAAAAGAAAAAGTATCTCATGTAAGGACATCTGAATAGCTATGTCAGACCTAAAACCTAGGGACTAGTCTCTTAAACAATCACAGTGTTGATGTCTACAAGGTCAGCCAGAATATGACATTGAACAAAACATGGGCACTGACTTTAAGGCATGGGAAACACTGACTTTTTTTAACAACCAGCAATACAAAATAGTTCATATTTTCCTTATAAAAGTCATGCAAAACTTTAAAATTAATTTTTCTTGTTCAATAATGCTTATATATATTAATAAAAGGGGTAATCCACCAAGATTTTATAATTATGCACCTAACCATGTAGTCCCCGAACACAAGGTAAACCTTGGCAAAACTGAATAGAGAATAGTAGTGTTTATAAACGTTAGTAATGAGCAATCTGAGGAGGAAAGTTTTTAAAAATCCATTTAAAATAGAAACTAAAGGTAACAAATATCTTACACATAAATATAACCAAAGATGTAAAGGTCTTATACAAGGAAAACTACAAAACATTGTTAAAAGAAATCAAAGAAGGTATAAATAAATGGAAGGACATTCCATTGTCATGAACTAGAAGACTAATTATTGCTAAGATGTCAATTCTACCCAAAATGATTTACAGATGCAATACAATTCCAATGAAAATTTCAATAGCCTATACTTTGCAGAAATGGAAAAGTCAATTATCAACTCTATTTGAAGAGTAAGGAGGCCCAAAAAGCCAAAATCATCTTTAAAAGAAGAATGAAGATGACTCACACTTTCCAACTTTGTCAAAACAGCATAGTACTGGCACAAGGACAGACAGGAAGACCAATGGAATCAAACTGATATTTCTTAAAGGGACTTTCACATCTATGACCAACTGATTATTTTACAAGGCTGCCAAGACCACTCAATTGGGAAAGAATAGTCTCTTCAACATTTTTATCAGTGCTGGGAGAACTGACATACATATATACATATACATACATATGAAAGAAAGAGAACCCTAACTCATATTATACACAAAAAAAATTTGACTTAAATATAAGAAACAGGTCTATAAAACTCCTAGAAGAAAACAAAGGAGGATATTCAGGATCTTATGTTAGGCAATGGATTCTTAGGCTTTATACACCCAAAGCACAAGCAACGAAAGGAAAAAAACTGATAAATGGGGCCTCATCAAACTTAAAAACTGCTGCAAAGAACTTTAAAACAGAAAAGTGAAAAGACAATGGGTTAGAATATCTGGAACACACATATCCAGTAAGGGTTTAATATCCAGAATATTA
Organism: Dasypus novemcinctus; assembly: GCF_030445035.2. Taxonomy (NCBI): domain Eukaryota; kingdom Metazoa; phylum Chordata; class Mammalia; order Cingulata; family Dasypodidae; genus Dasypus; species Dasypus novemcinctus. The sequence goes on from NC_080686.1 coordinate 15,435,421, forward strand.
CAACTCAACAACAGAAAGCCAAACCGCCCAATTAAAAAATGGGCAAAATATTTTAATAGAGATTTCTCCAGACATATACAAATGGCTAAAAAGTACATGAAAAAATGCTCATCATTACCTATTAGGGAAATGTAAATCAAAACCACAATGAGAAATCATTTCACACCCATTAGAATGGCTACTAGTAAAAAAAAAAACAAAAACAAGTGTTGGAGAGGATGTGGAGACATAAGAATTCATTGCTGGGGGGAATGTATAGAATTACCATATAACTTGGTAACCCCTCTTCTAGATATATACCTCAAAGAATTGAAAGCAAGGACTCTAACAGATACATGCACAGTGATGTTCGTGACAGCATTATTCAGTTGCCAAAAGATGGAAGCAACCCAATGGTCCATCAACCAGTGAATGGATAAACCATGTGATATATATATACAATGGAATATTAAAAGCATTAAAAACAATAAAGCTCTGGTTCATGTGACAAAATGACCATTATATTGAGTGAAATAAGCCAGACACAAAAGGACAAATATTTATGATCTCAATTATACAAAATAATTAGAATTAGTGAACTCAGAGTTAAAATACAGAATGTAGGTTATCAGGGTCTGGGTTGGGGATAAGAAAGGTTGATCTAATGCTAAATCTTACAGAATTTCTATTTGATTAAATCAAGATTAGGGCTTTGATTCAACCACATCATTAGGACATGCAGGGCTGAGTCCCTGACCCCTTGGTGGGCTAATAAAACAGACTCACACAGAAGTAGACACACAGAGAAGATACACAGAGGAAGAGAGACAGCTCCACAGACATGGCAGGGGCCCCGGGAAGAGAGATGAGCCATTTGCCCAATAGTTAAAGTTGACGTGTGAAAAGAACAGAGCAGCTGAGCTCGGAAAGACAAGAGCCCTATGCCAACCTACAGATGAGAATGGAAGAAGCTGGACCCACAGAGTGTTAAGAGGGAAGAGGAAGGCTGAACCCTTGCAGACATCACTGCCACCTTGCTTCAACACGTGGCAACAGAGTTTGGTAATGAAGTAACTCTGAGGTGGACTCTTTAGAGCCTAGTAACTATAAACTTTTACCCCAAATAAATAACTTTTATAAAAGCCAACAGATTTCTAGTACTTTGCATTAGCACCCCTTTTGGCTGACTAACACAGTAGGTTTAAAGGCAAATATTCAGTAACTGTATTAAATATGTGCTCTAATTAAAAGGATTCTGAACTTACTTTGGGGCCATCATAACCCTGATAAGAAACCTTGACAAATATATTTATGACATGTCAATAGAGTTCAGTTTACCAATTTGTTAAACTAAATATAGAAATAAAAAGTGCTGATCTCACTACAGGAATGGAAGGATGGTTCTAAATTAGAAGTAGAAGGTAACTACATTCTTAATCTGATAAAGGACATCTGAAAAAATAAACCTACCACAAACATCATAATAGTAAAATAATGAAAGCTTTCTATATAAGATCAGGAATGAAAAAAGGATGCTTGCTATCACATCTACTCATTACTAAATTGGAGGTCCCAGGCAGTGCAACAATGCAAGAAAAAGAAATAAGGTATAGGGGGAGAGGATGTGGCTCAAGGCAGGTTTGGTTCCCTGTGCCTTCTGAAAAAACAAAAACAAACAACAAGTAAAACAAATGAAAAAACCAACTCAGGGAAGCCAATGTGGCTCAGTGGTTCAATGCCAGCTTCCCACATATGAGGTCCCAGATTGAATGCCCGGCCCTGGTACCTCAAAGAAAAAAAAGAAGGTATAATAAAACTATCATGATTTGATTATTTGTAGACAATGAGTGTGTATGCAAAAAATCCAAAAATACCTTAAATTTCTGGAATTAAGATGTCAGTTCCTAGTAAGGTTGCTAGATCCATGACAGTATTTTTTCACATGTACTTTGGATAGACTGTATGAAATGTAAATACACCTTAATAAAATGGCTTTTAAAAATACTTACTATAATCCATACTTTATTCCTCCATAAAGTTCTTAAAATTAAGCCAATAGGATTAATGTAGAAAGAAAAATATGAATGAAATAAGAGTCCAGACAGAAACATCTGATTTATGCCAAAGCAGGAGGGAATGGAACTTGTCAAAAAATGTACTGGGGCAATTGGTTATCCCAAAAGAAAAAAATTAATTTTACTTCTATTTTACCTATATACAACAATCAGATGGGTTTTAGCTTTAAATTTAAAAGGCAAAATAATACTGTAAAGAAAATAAACCAAAATTCTTTATAACCATGGGGGAAAAAAGAGTTCTAAAGTCAAAAAAGCACTAACCAATTGTATTACATTTAAAATTGAAAATTTCCACACATCAAGACAGCCCTACCAAAAAAAAAAAAGAGAAAGCAAACATAGATTCAAATAGGCATGTCATAATAATGAGTATACCTAAATGATCGAGAAACATATGAAAATATCTTAAATCTCATTTGTAATCAGAGAAATGCAAATAAAAACCACAAAGAAATACAGATACATCAAAATATACTCATCAGCATGGCTAAAAGTAAAATAACTCACAATATCATATGTGGTGAGGACATTGTAAAATGGGAACTCTCAGTCTGACAATATTTACTAAAACTGAAAATAAGTGACCATATAACAACAATTCTATTCCTTGGTATACACCCAAAAAAATGCTGCACATGTATACCTGTGAGATATACATATTCTATAATTCCACTTATATTAATAAAAAACAGGTACAACTTTATGTATGTTCATGTATGAATGACACTTCAATAAAAAAATTTTAAAACAGTACAACTAGGCTACAGTATTAAATGTCAGAATAACAGCTACATTTGGGAAGAAAAAGTAGGATGGCAGGACAAGAGAGGACTGTGGGGTGCTATCAAGGCTGCTTCTTGATGTGGCTTGCTATTACACGTCTATTCACTTTTGTTAAGATTCAGCAAACTACAATTTATATTTTGTGCACTTATTTGCATGTGTACTGTATTTTATGAAAGAAAATGAATCTTAAATAGAAAAACATCTTAAGATAAAAAGTATGAAAGTTACACATTAATGCACATATCATGACCTCATTTATTTTTACTATCTAAAAAAATGATGCAAAAGCATGTAATTCTGCACGGACACAGGTATGCAAAGGCTACACTAAATACTTAACAGTCACCTCTGGGGAAGCCAAGGTGTGCTTTTCTTTATCATGTCAATGTGAAGGGACAAAGGCAGATATTTGGGGAATTCCAAGAAACACAAATATTTTAAGTGTATTTAAAAATAATAAAAGACGATTTGTACTAAGTACCTGAGCAAGTTCTTTTTGTTCATTTACCAGCCGGATGCAAGTAGCGATCATCTGGTCCAGGGCGTAGAGCCTGTCTTCAAGCCCCTTAATGGCTTTCATATTCTGATTATCAAGTTTGGCAATAGTTTGACGACATTCTGCTAGAAATGGTCGAATAATCCTTGGATCAAGCTAAATGACAAGGAAACATATGAATAAAATTTTCAACAAATAGTTTAAAATATGTTTCACACAATTTTGGTACACTGCATTACAGAAAAATACAGAAAAGCATGAGAAATCTAAATCAAAAGTAAGTCAAGAACAGGAAAATCATGTTAGTGAAAGACAATTTTTCTGTGGAATACAGTTTCAAAAATTAATACCACCATTTAATCGATTAAATGTTACTATCCAGTTCTTATAAAATAAAGCAGAGTTAATGGTTAAAATACAGTATTAGTAACATTAATTGCTTTATTAAGTCAATTTCGAACACATATCAACAGCTCTCTACTTGAATCAGAGGATGAAACTCCTTTATTCTGTCTCTCTCTCTCCTCAAATACACTTTCTTACTCTTCAATCCTTCCTGTTCCCTGACTTTAATTCTACAAGTTTGCTAGAGTTTAGGGAAAATATTTCAACACTGTTCTCTTTTCCCTTCAAAGAATCATTTAGACTGGTTGCCTATTTGCCTACACTCTCCAGAAAAACTGCTCAGCCAAGATAACTAATGACCTCATTTCCCTTGAGGCTCCTGTACACTAAACACTGCAGACAACCTTTTCCTAAAAGAGACTTTGGGACATTACCTCTTTGCAGGTTCTTCTCAGTTATACCGACAGTCTACTTTTTTACTCCACTTCCGCTGTCTAATCCTTAAATCTGGATGATCAAGAAGGACTTTGTCCTTAGCCCATTTTCACTCCTCTACATGATTTCAGCATTAAAACATGACTCTTACGGAGGTAACTTCCAAACCTATTTCAATCCCTGATAGTTCCCACAAATTCCCATTCTGTTTGTCTGATTCCTCGTTAATAATCCAAAGTCAACAAAGTCTTCTACTACCGATTCGCTATGATTAGTTCCTAATCATATAAAATCATCAAATGGCTTTTTTTCCCCCACAAACCACATCCAATAAACCTAAATACAATAAAGCCTTCAGTGGTGTGAAATCAGTTGATCTTTCCAGGCCTACCTTCTTTTTAAACTGAATTACCTTACTTCCAGACAAACCCTGTCTTTCTCTACCTATAGTGTTTGTTCGTACTGCTTGTTCAGCCTAGGTCTTTAAGCCCATTCCTGTCCTAGTCATATATGACCTTTTCATGATGATTTCTCAGACGTCAATAGTCAAAAGGAGGTGTTTTATTTTTATACATAGCATCTTGTAGCCAGAGTACAAAAAAAGCAGTTAAAACTGAAATACTCGATTGTCATTATCAGGAATCTGATGCAGTTAATAAGAGATCACATTTCTAACACCACCAAAAAATTCAACAGAGCCATTATTTAAATATAGGCAGTCTGTGTTCTGTACAATACTGTCATAACAGAACTCATACATATGTGAACACTCACTCAATTTTGTAGTAAATGAGTACAAAAAATCATCATGGTGGTAGGGGGCTGAAAAGGATGACTATAATTGGTTCAATTATCAATTTGGACAAAAATCATAATATATAAACTCAACAAAACAATGCTTTAAGGAAAATAAAAAAACAGAGCCAGCCCCTGATTATGATTCCATAATTTATTGAAAATATAATACAACTGCACTGACAAACGCGGAAATTATGTTCTCATTTCACTGAATACAGTTTACATAATTCCTACTTTCTACTTAAAAGTTTTCATTCCATTTGTCAACAGGTTAATGAAAATGAAAAATCTTTAAAGATATTTTTTAGATTACACATTTTAAAAGATAGAATTAAAATAAAACACTGATCATTAGCAAAATTTCAATGATTAAACACTTGTTATACAAATTTTCACTCTTGGGTTCTTTATCACCTAGAAAGACTAAGACTACTGTTGTCTTAGAGAAGACGACACCATAAAATTAAAGTTTCTTACACCCTCCATTCTTTCCACCCCACTCCCAAGCCCAACCCCACTGCACAGAGCAAACAAAATTCTAACAAGACCACAAGTCTCCTAAAAAAAAAAAAACTAAGATAATGCTAAATAAATTAGGCTGGTATTAATCTGGACAGCTTAGAAATGCGCTAAGTGCTCCCTACCAATTACTGTCAGAAATAAAAATCATTTTTCCTTTTAGAGTATAATCTGAAATGAAAAAAGCAAAAATTGCTCTAGAAGAACAAACTACATGAGTATGCAAAAATACAGAGAAACTCTAAATTTTCTAAATAAAATTAAGATGGAGGAATAAATTAAATGATTCATATAAAACTAGTACCTATCAATTCCAACAAAAATTGTAAGGTCAATGATTTAAACTGTTAAATGACTTATTACAGATAAATGAGGTATATAAGAAAAGCAGTTGAAAATACATGTTAAAAATACTGTTGAAATTGGAATTAGTAGGTAAAACTGATGGCTCTAAACAGAATTTGCTTTTCTAGAAGAACATCCAACTGTGGCATAGTTTTGTTTTTTTTTTTTAACTTCATCAGCAAACACCACTACTGCTACCAGATGTCAAGTAATTTAGCTGTTTTAGACAAAGAAAAATAAAAAGAAAGCATCTCTGATGAGAAAGATGCCATGCTAGCACTTCAATTTTTAGCAATGCTACTACTGGTATCAAATATAGAATTATCAAGATAAATATAAATCTAATAAAATCGTGTCAAAGTGCCAGTTATTATTCAGTACTATAATTAACAGAAAATCCAATATGTAAAATATAAGTAAAAATATATAAAACAATTTTCAGAAGAGGGTTATTGCTGCTTTTGAGGATAAAACATTTTTTTAAAATCTAATGGGCATGTGCAACTGATGAAAGTGTCATTTAGGCAATATTATAAGCATGTAAAAATATTCTTTCTTCAGGAAGTACCGGGGACTGAACCCAGTACGTGGGACCTCATACATGGGAAGCAGCACTAAACCACTGAGCTACATCGACTTCCCATTGACAGTTGTTTTTTTTTCATTTATTTGTTTTTTTTTAAGAGGTACCAGGGATTGAACCCAGTACATGGGACCTTGTACATGGGAAGCAGGTGCTCAAGCACTTCAGCTACATGTGCTCACATGCTAAAAAATTTTTACAACAAATGAATAACCAATTGAAAGTTCCTATTTTGCTTTCACTATACAACGGCTATTTAATATACCATCAAGGTTTCAGATGCTAATGTCTTGTGAAAGGAACTACTAAGCTCTGAAATCTCAATTATTTCAACTAATGTGAGTCCATATTAACTTTATAGGTGACTTCTGTTTTTCAAAGGTATAAACACTTGCAAATTTTATTTATTAAGCCAAAAGAGGATCAATGTTTCTTCCCCTTCTCATATAAAGCAAATATAACTTCATGACTTGACTATATTTCTCGTTTAAACATGCTAATACAAAGTCAACTGAGGTGTGATATGGGGCATTTTCAGGGCTTGGGAGTTGTCCTGAATGACACTGCAGGGACGGATGCAGGACACTGTATGTCCTGCCATAACCCACTGCATGGACAGTGGGAGAACGTGAACTACAATGTAAACCATGGTCCATGCAATGTGGCAGTGCTCAAGGGTGTATTCACCAAATGCAATGAATATGCCCCACTGATGAAAGGGGATGTTGATGTAGGAGGTGTGGGGTGGGGAGTGGGGTATATGGGAACCTCTTATGTTTTTTAATGTAACTTTTTATGTGATCTATTTATCTTTATAAAAAAGACAATTAAAAAAGCACATAAAAAAAGTCAATTTTAATTCCTTTAAAATAAGTGTTCTCCTCATCGTTTATAACTATGTTCTGACTTATACATAGTTTTAATGATAAAGACAGGCACCTCAATTATCCTAGAATTTTTAGACTACCAAAATGTCGATGGTTAAGCGGGAACACTTGTTTTCATCCACTTACAGCAGTCATCTTTGAATACTACCCTACCCTGGCAAACAAGCCCTGATGCTTTATTTGAAGACAAATAATAATGGCCAAAATGAAATGCCTACACAAAAGGATGTCATCCAGGAAATGGATACTAAAAGAATTAAGAAGAAACTCAGAACTTATTCTAAACAGGTTTCTGTTTTACTATGCCCTATTAAGTATTTTTTTTAGGCACCCCAGACTACAAGCTGCCTTTCTCTATATAGTCTATCAAAGATCAAGTCTCTTTTTTTAATTGAGTACCTATAAAATAAGTTTAACCCTCTTACCATTATCTTTAGATAAAACAGCCTTCAAAACATTATTTAATATTTCTGCATAATGGAAACATGTGACCCATCAATTTCCTTCCTGGCTTCAAAGGAATATTATGTATCACGTTTATGAATCAGAAATGAAGTAGTATGTACTCCTCAAGCTTAAAAGTTTTGCAAGTGCAGAGTTTAATCCAAACAATGCTCATTATAATTATAAAATACAAAAGCATAAATGTCTAAATTTTGAATTTTAAAGATTTCAGGCAGATGCAGTATTTAAAATTTCCTCTTAAAAATCAGAAAGAGGGAAGCAGATGTGGCTCAGGCAACTGTGCTCCCGCCTACCACACAGGAGGTTGCTGGTTCGGATTCTGGTGCCTCCTAAAGAAGACAGCGAGCGGTGTGATGGGCAGGCACGGCAAGCTGACGCAACAAGAGACACAAGAATAAAAAACATAGTGAGAGACACAACAAAGCAGGGAGCAGAGGTTCCTGGTGCCTCCTATAGAAGACAGCAAGGTGATGGAATAGGCAGGAGTGGCAAGCTGATGCAACAAGAGATGTGAGGAGGAAAAACAGAATGAGAGATACAACAAAAGCAAGGAGCAGAGTGATTAGGCTCAAGTAACTAGGCACCTCCCTCCCACATTAGAAGTCCTGGGTTCAGCTCCCAGTGCCTCCTAAAGAAATATGGATGATGAATAGACACAGCAAGTGAAAAACAAGGGAGTGGGAAAAAATAAATAAAATAAATCTAAAAAAAAAAAAGAGGAAGCAGATGTGGTTCAAGTGGTTAAGTGCCTGCTTCCCACATAAGATATCCCAGGTTTGATCCCCAGGACCTCCCTAAAAAAACCAAAACAAACAACAAACAAAAAAATCAACTTGGGGAAGATGATGTGGTTCAGTGGTTGAGTGCAGGTTTCCCACACATAAGGTTCAGGATTCAATCCTGGGCCCCGGTACCTCACGCGCGCACACGCGTGCACACACACACACACACAATTAGAAAGGGGAGCAGATGTAGTTCAGTGGCTGAGCTCCTACTTCCCATGTACGAGGTCCTGGATTCAATCCCTGGTACCTCCTAAAAAAATAATAAAATAAATAAATATATGACTGTGCAAGAATAGCCAGAAATAGCAGCTATGTACAGCAGGGAAAAGAGAGAGAGCCTGAAGGTGAAGGATGTTCTTAGTTATCTGTTTTTTATTAATGATCGAAGTGATGAATGCACAACTAGATGATTATACCAAATACCACTGATTGTACACTTTGGTGAACTGTATGCTTTATTTATATGCATTAATAAAATTGATGTTAAAAAAATAAAATAAAATAAATGAAAATCAGAAAGACGTTCCCTCTAGGGAGATGGTCACTGGAATGAGGCACAAAGGGTTTTCCTGGGAGACAGAAATGTTCAATATCTTCTCTTGGGTGGTGGTTGCTCCTTGAACTAACCATTTAAGATCTGTATATTTTATGGTATGTAAATTATTCCTCGACTTAAAAAACAATTAAAAGGTTTAAAAAGAAAGTTATATATTTAACATTATCCCAAAAGTTTGAAAGGTCTATCGAATCTGCAATTCCAAACTTTTTGATCCATTACTAAGTTAACAACAATGGCAGGCCAGAAATGGTCAAATATTACCATTTTATCTGTTTACATTATCACAGTACTAAATAAACAAGAAAGAAAACCAATATTCAAGTTTCACTTAGCAGATGAGAGTATGGCCATGTGAAGATGTTACAGGATAGCAAATATTAACATTTCTAAGTAATATTACAGGATCAGAAAAAAATATTTTCAAAGTTCTACCACCACCAGAACCATCAATGTTTGACTACATACTTTAAGGTTGGACATTGCTCTAGAAATTTTATCTATATTACCTCAAATAATCTTCATAAATTTACGACCAATTGTAAATAAAGGTAGATGTTAAATAATTTCAATTTGTCTAAAATTGAATGGGTGAATAAAATAACACTAATTCTAACACTCATTATTTCTACTATGAAATCCATTCTCCCATTACATAAAATATTTAGTATACAAAGAAATATAAATTCACGTCATTAACATGTGGTATGAAAAATATAAAATTCCATTACTTACCCTGCTCATAGAATCAAAGCACTTCCTGACCAAAGATTCCACATCATTAGGTCTATCTTGAACATTTATCCAGTCTAACAAAGAAACATTGAAAAAAGGCAGATCACCCTCTTTAGCATCTACTAAAGTTTCATCACGTTGGACAGCACTTTGACAAGATTCCCTAATTTCTTGGCCACTTTCAGCATCGGTGGTATCTGGGGCTACATTTTCCTCTGACTTTTGAAATGAGGTTAACAATGATTTGTTAGTTGTTCTAGGCATATCGGGAGAAAGCACCAGTTCAGTGGATCTTTTCATTTCAGCCTTTTCTGAACCTTCATGTTCAGGTGAAGAATCCAGTCTTTCCAAACATTCCCTGTAACTATGTCTGGTTAGGCACTCCAAAAGTGGAATCTTGGCCATTACTGAAACTGCAGTTCCTAAACTTAAAATACAAAAGATCTGTCAGTAAAACAATGAGACTTTAGTTGTTAGGGATTATTTGAAATAAATGACATGATTTCATACTCAAATCTTACCACCTATCTATTACATTATACTAATTATTATATATAAGCTAGTCTATGAAGTGTTCTCTACAAAGAGCCTGGTTTAGCAGATAGACAGGAGGATATCATCATTAACACAATAAAATACAAAGTAAAGCCAGACAGTTTAAACTAAACACGAGGACATTTGGCTTTATCAAAGTTATTTAAAAAAACTCAAATTTACAAATACAAAAACACAAAAGATTAACAAAAAAGAAAAAATTTTAATTTAAATTTACAAAATTTGAACTAAAAGTTTACAATATGAGACCAAACCTGTCTCTTATATTTTCTCCTTAAGTCAATCGCGTATTTTTGATATAGAAAAAGCACAGGATGAAATTAGCAATTCTAATTAATACTAGGATAACTCTTACTTTCATCACAAATGCAAAACAAAGACAGATGTTATCAAGGACAAGGGGAAAATAAGGAATCTCAACCATGTGACTTCTTTTAGAAACTAATATAAAATCATGCAAGCATATCTAAAAACTCATCAGAAAAACAGTTACTGAAAAGATTATATAAACTTTAAAAACATCTTCCTAGTCTTAATTGCATGACTACTTTGCTTAGTCAGACCCTTTCCATCCCAAATTCTGATGAAGAGAGAAAAGAAGGGAGAAAAGACAAAGAAAAACAGTCGCTTCAACAATTCAAGGTCAAGGTAAAGAAAGAAAAAAAGCAAAACCACAAAACATAAATTATTAAAAAAAAAAAACACAAGAAACTGAAAGCACAAATACAAACATAAAGGGCTATAACCACTATGAATTATTGCTATATTTCTACACTCATTGCAGCTCATTTGTTAAGTATCGTTTTTTTATTTTGTTTTTTTTTTGGCAAGGCCAGATTGGGCTTAATATAATCAATTATATGAAAGATAGTATAACAAGCAACATTTATAAATGTAAATGATAATTCTACTGCAATAGAAATTATGATTCTAATTTTTATATTACAGCTCTAACAATTCGACATAATAATCTCTAAGAATGAAATTATTAGTTTAGTTATTTAATTTCCATTTAAGCCATTTCTAGATAATCAAATTCCTATTTTGAAATTCTTCACACCTTATTGGAATGAATGACAGCAGATACCAATATGCCAACTCATAATTTTAGTAGCAGAAAAACTCAAAATCTTGTTCAGCAGCAGTCATGATAAATCATTATTGAGCCAGATGGATTATTTTAATTAACAAGTATGCATAAGAAAGGGTTAAAGCAAAACGAAGTAGTCAAAAATATACCTCTTGCTTTTCAACTAAAAGAAGAACTGGAGAAGGGATATAAATATCCTTTTAGGAAAAAAAAACAATGGGTGTTATATGTTCTTGGAGGCAAAGAACTAGAAAAGCCATTTAAATGAGAACTATAACACAAAGGTTTTTCTCCATCTCATCAAGTATGAACTGGGATGGCAATGTTGAAGGAAACAAAATTTTACTTGATTGTCTAACATTTGATAGCCTTTGAATTTCTATCTGTTGTGTTATTTTTACATTTGACTTTTCACTATTGGCAAACAGAGAGGGCAAGAAACAGGCAACGATTCTCAGTTTTGAAAATTATTTCAAAAGTATTTTGAGTCTTTTAGGTAAAGGAGTCAACACTAGAAACAAATGTGGGAGACTTCTACGGCAATTAAAATTTTAGAATCTATAAAGCACTATCTTAGAAGTGTCTAAAAATGAGCTTCAATTATACTAAATATATAGTCTGAGAAATAAAATTACAATGACTAAAACTAACAATAAATTTCAAAGATGTTTTATTAACCATTTTAATGGCAAACATACTGCGTAAGTTTTAGCTTGATGTCTTCTATCGAATGCAGATAATTTGAATAAATACTTTCAAACTTGAAAAGTAGCTTTTGGTATGAATTTGAACAGTCCTCCAAATTGGCCATGATAGCAGCCCAGCCTTGGTGTTGAAGGTGTTCATCATGGACCAGACCTTCACAAAAAGAGCAAAGTTTCTTGGCAACCTCATACATTTCCTACAGGAGAGAAAAAAGACAATGAAAGAAGGCAATGGTTTCTGTGCACACATTCTGACGTACATGTAATGTTCTAAACAGAGAAAGTGTTTGCAGTATGTTCTAGCTTATTGTTCCTGCACTGAAGAACCTAAAAATACCACACAGAATATAAACAGTGTGGTATTTCTAAGCAGGTATTCTCAGATGTAGGAAAAGGAAGCCACCATATTTAACCCTACCACGTGAGAGAAAGCACCATAGTTCAGTCCACAGTTGCGCTTCAAGGAGAGATGCCCTCAAGAGGCTCAAAGAGCTAAGACATAGGAAAAGATGAGCCATATGCCTAATAGTTTTCAGCTGAATGCCAGGAGATGATGAATTCTGGAGTTGAAGAAAGCACTTCTGATGCTGCTGTGATTTGGACATTTTAGGGCCTCAGAACCATAAGCTTGTACCCTCAAATAAATGCCCTTTATAAAAGGCAACCCATTCCTGGTATTTTGTATCAGCAGCTCTTTGGCAAACTAAAACAGAAATTGAAGGGTTCCAAGAACACATCACTTCTGGTATATAGAACACTCAGTGTACCAATGATTTGGCAATGACCAATAGTGCCATCTCAAATGCCAGTTATCTAAGGCTGACTTGATATATGCTTTGAGAAGATTAATAATAACTGGACACATTTTATAGGGTTGAATAGGAAGAGAAGAGCTATAAAATGATTATTTTATTTTCAAGCTCTCACAGCCCTGTTGTAAATGAAGCAACAGTTATCTAGTTATCTAGACATCACAATAAACAAGGAATAAGAAATAGCAATCTCTTGTACTGTGTGTAGCTCAGTGGTTGAGCACCTGCTTTGCATGTACGAGGTACCAGGTTCAAACCCCGGAACTTCCTAAATAAACAAAAAAGAAATGGTAATCTCTAGAGGCTAGGGTTGTCAATAAGACACTTCTGCACAATGTCATTAAAAAGCAACTTAGCCAGTAAGCACATAAGGGAATGTGAAACATTACCCATTGGGAGAATTGCAAATCAAAAGTATATTGACTGTGGGAAGATGGCATCAGATTAGGCAGACAAGGCTCAACTCTCACAAAAACAATGGAGAAAGGGGCAAAAGCTACCCAAGGGACCTGATTTGGGGGTCGGCAGACCAGGACAGTGCTTCACAACTCCCAGGAAGCTGAGGGACAGAGACAGAAAATCCAAAACAACAAACTGTGAGTTACTGAATGTCCCAGCCAACAAGGGATCCCTCCCCTAACCTCAAGATATCAAGAGGGGTAAAATCCCTGGCTCACTGCAGTTGACTGAAAGGAAAGTGGACGTCTTCCTCCCTGTCAGCTGTTACAAGGGAAAAGGGACAGGGAGTCAGGGTTCGTTTGTTTTATAACAGTGTATTTGGCCAGCAGGGCCTGCTTTGAATCTTAGCTCCAGCCAGATCAAATCTGAGAGACACCTCTGTGGAAAGGTGTGTCAACAAGACCATCTACTGGCCAGTCTGGGAACTGCATGAACAAAACCTGTTTTTAGGTTTTTAGGAATCTCTTTACTCAGCCCTGGGAGAAAATATGCTTCCCATAGTAAGCCCCCAGCAGGATTTTGAAAAATGAAGCTGGGTAATTTCAAAACCTTGGGATAAGTCGAACCAAATATTAAAGAGCTGTGAAAAAAATGACTGGCAAAGGAGAGAAATTGACCATCAGTGTAAATTCACCAATATACTCAGATGCCCAGAAATCAGCAAAAAATTACAAGCCATACTAGGAAACAAAAAGAGATGGCCTGGACAAAGGAACAAATCAAATATCCTGAAAAGATACAGGGTTTAAGACAATAAATCAATGATAATTACACAACTCTTCTAAATCAACTTAAAGAACTGAAAGAAAATATGCCTATGGAGATAAAGGATACTAAGATGACACTGGGTGAAAAGAAAAGAGCAATTTGAAAGCCTGCAAAAAAATTTAACAGACTTACGGGAATGAAAGAAATGATGGATGAAATTAAAAGTACATTAAGTGGGGGTGAATGGGGACCTCATATTTTTTTAATGTAATATTTTTAAAAAATGAATTAAAAAAAAAAAAAAGTACATTAGAGGGGGAAGCGGACTTGGCCCAGTGGGTAGGGCATCCATCTACCACATGGGAAGTCCGCAGTTCAAACCCCGGGCCTCCCTGACCCATGTGGAGCTGTCCCACACGCAGGGGTGTCCCGCACATAGGGAAGCCCCACGCGCAAGGAGTGCACCCCGTAAGGAGAACTGCCCAGCATGAAAGAAAGTGCAGCCTGCCCAGGAATGGTGCCACACACACGGAGAGCTGACACAGCAAGATGATAATAAGCAGAGATTTGAATTGCTTGAAGACAGATTTAGTGACTTTGAAGACAGAACATCTGAACTGGAAGACAGAAGAGAAAGAGAATGGAAAAAATGGAACAGGGTCTCACAGAACTGAACGACAATATGAAATGCAAAAACATATGCATTAGCAGTGTCTGGGAAGGAGAAGAAAAAGGAAAAGCGGCAGAAAGAATGTTTGAGGAAATAATGACCGAAAACTTTCCTACCCTTGTGAAAGTTGTAAATACAGGATCAAAGAAGTACAACATATCCCAAATAGAATAAATCCAAACAGACCTACCCTGAAACACCTACTATCCATAATGAAAAATATCAAACATAAAGAGATTCTGGGGAAGTTGATAAGGCTCAACTGAGAGAGCATCTGCCTACCATATAGGAGGTCCAGGGTTCAAAACTCAGGGCCTCCTTGTCCATGTGGTAAGCTGGCCCACAAGCAGTACTGCCAAGTACAAGGAGTGCCATGCCACGCAGGAATGCCCCTGCTTTGCGGTGTCCCATGGGCAACAAGTGCATCCCACAAGGAGAGCAGCCCCACACAAAAAAAGCGCAGCCTGCCCAGGAGTGGAACCACACACACACGGAGAGCTGATGCAGCAAGATGATGCAACAAAAAGAGACACAGATCCTGGTGCTGCCAAGAATGCAAGCAGACACAGAGGAACACACAGCAAATGGACACAAGAGAGCAGACAATGGTGAGGGGTAGGAAAGGGGAGAGAAATAAATTAAAAAAAAAAAAAATCTTAAAAAAGATTCTGAAAGCAGCAAGAGAAAAGCAAAGCATTACATACAAAGGAAACTATTAAGATTACGTGCCAGGCGGCAGACTTGGCCCAGAGGTTAGGGCGTCCGTCTACCACATGGGAGGTCCGCGGTTCAAATCCTGGGCCTCCTTGACCCGGGTGGAGCTGGCCCATGCACAGTGCTGATGGGCGTAAGGAGTGCCCTGCCACGCAGGGGTGTCCCCCGAATAGGGGAGCCCCACGCGTAAGGAGTGCGCCCCGTAAGGAGAGCTGCCCAGCGAGAAAGAAAGTGCAGCCTGCCCAGGAATGGCGCCGCCCACACTTCCCATGCCACTGACAACAACAGAAGCGGACAAAGAAACAAGACGCAGCAAATAGACACAGAGAACAGACAACCGGAGGAGGGGGGAGGAATTAAATAAATAAATAAATCTTAAAAAAAAAAAATTAAAACCATGAGAAAAATACTTAAAAAAATAAATAAAAAATAAAAAGACTCACCTTGACGTAAGGACACAACCAGGTTAAAAGTGAAAAGCTGGAAAAAGATATTTCATGCAAACAGTAACCAAAAAAGAGGTGGAATAGCAATACTAATATTGGACAAAATAGATTTTAAATGCAAAATTGTTATAAGGAATGAAAATCTTTCTCTATTAATAAAAGGGACAATTCAACAAGAAGAAATCACTATACTAAATATTTATGTATTTAACCTCAATGTGCCAAAATACATGAGGCACACATTGGCAAAACTGAAGGGAGAAACACATGTCTCTACAATAATAGTTGAAGACTTTAATACACTACTCTCAGTATTGGATAGCACATTTGGACAGAGAATAAATAAAGAAACAGAGCTTGAAAAATAAAATAAAAGAACCAAACCTAACAGACATCTATAGAGCACCCCAAAACAGCAGGACATACATTTTTTCCAACTGCTTATGGATCTCTCTCCAAGATAGACAGTATGTTGTGTCACAAGACAAGTCTCAAGAAATTTTAAAAAGAATGAAGTTACACAGAACACTTTTTTGATCATAATAGAATGAAGCAAGAAATCTATAACTGATGAAAAAAGGAAAATTCATAAGTATATGGAAATTAAATAACATTCAATCAATCAGAGGGCCAAAGATGAAACTGCAAGAAAATTTAGCAGATATCTTGAGACAAATCAAAATGAGAACACAACATATTAAAAGCTATGGGACACTACAAAGGCAGTGCTGAGAGGGAAATTCAGAGCCCTCCATGCTTACGTTTAAAATGATGAAAGAGCTAAAACTGAAGACCTAACTGCACACCTAGAGGAACTGGAAAAAGAACAGCAAACTAATCCCAAACCAAGCCAAAGGAAATAAATAGTAAAGATGAGAGCATAAATAAATAAAATCAAGAACAAAATATAGAAAGAATTAACAAAACCAAAAGTTGGTTCTTTGAGAAGATCAATACAATCGACAAACCCTTAGCTAGACTGACAAAGAGAAAAAGAGAAAAGAAACAAATAAACAAATCAGAAATGAGAGGGGTCAGGACATTACCATTGACACAGTAAAATAAGACATATCATAACAGGATACTATGAACAAAAAATCCTAGAAAATGTAGGCAAGATGGACCAATTTCTAGAAACACATAAACCACCTATTCTGGCCCTAGAAGAAAAAGAATACCTCAACAAACCAATCACAAGTGGAGAGATTGCGACAATCATGAAAAATCTCCCAAAGATGGAAAGTCCAGGACCAGATAGCCTCACAGGTGAATTCTACTAATCATTTAAAGATGACTTACTACCAATCTTGCTCAAGCTCAACCAAAAAATTGAACAGGAAAGAATGCTACCAAATTCATTCTACAAAGCGATTGTCACCCTAATACTAAAACCAGGTAGATATTACCAAAAAAAAAAAGAAAATTACAGACCAATATCTCTAATGAATATAGATGTAAAAATCCTCAACAAAATACTTGCAAACAGAATCCAAAAGCATATTAAAAGAATTATATACCATGATCAAATGGGTTTTATCCCAGGTATGTAAGTGTGGTTCAACACAAGAAAATTAATTGGTGTAATAAACCACATTGATAAATTGAAGAAGAAAAATCACATGATCCTCTATTGATACAGAAAAGGCATCTGACAAAATACAGCATCCTTTCGTGATAAACAACAGTCTAAAAGATAATAGAAGGAAACTTTCTCTATATGGTAAATAAATATATGAACAACCTAAAGCTAGCATTGTACTCAACAGTGAAAAATTGAAAGGTTTCCTGCTGAGATCAGGAACAAGATAAGGATGCGCACCGTCACCATTATTATTCAATAATTATGCTAGAAGTTCCAGCTAGAGCAATTAGGCTAGACAAAGAAATAAAAGGCACCCAACTAGGAAAAGTAAAACTTTTCACTATTCGCTGATGGCATGATCCTGTATCTAGAAAATCCTGAAAAATCCAAAAAAAAGCTCCTAGGATTATTAATAGATGAGTACAGCAAAATGGCGAGATTCAAGATGAATACACAAAAATCAACAGCGTTTCTATATACTACTGATGTGCAATCTGAGGAGGAAATCAGAAAAAAATTTTCATTTATAAGAGTGACTAAAACGAACACTTAGGAATAAACTTAACCAAGGATATAAAGGGTCTATATTAAGTAAACCACAAACACTGCTAAAAGAAACTGAAGAAGACTTAAATAAATGGAAGGACATTCCTTTTATTTATGGCTTATAATACTAAATATTGTTAAAATGTCAATTCTACCCAAACTAGTTTATAGATTCAATACAATCCCAATAAAAATCCCAACAGCATTTTTTTTGCAGAAAGCGAAAAGCCAACAATCAAACTAATTTGGAAGGGTAAAGGACCCTAGTAACCAAAAATGTCCTAAATCGGAAGAACAAAAAAGCTGGAAGACTCTCACTTCGTGACTTTACCTTAGCTACAATGTAAAAACCAGCATAGTACTGGCATGAGGACAGGCAGACTGACCAATGGAACTAAATCAAAAACTCAGAAATCGACCTTCACATCTACAGTCAAGTGAACAAGGCTGTTAAGCTCACCGAGCTGAGCCAAAATTGTCTATGCAACAGATGGTACTAGGAGAACTGGACAGCCATATCCAAAAGAAAGAAGAACCCTATCTCATACCTTATACAAAAATTAACTCAGGATTTAAATAAAGGGAAAAAAATGCAAATTAAAACTACAATGAGGTATCATTTCACAGGTACTAGACTGTGCTCTATTTAAAAGGCCGGAAAACTGTAAATGTTGAAGAGGATATTGAGAGACAGGAATGCTTATTTACTGTTAGTGGGAATATAGAATGGTACAGCCACTGTGGAGGACTGAGGACTGTATGGCAGTTCCTAAGGAAGTTGAATACAGACTTGCCATGGGACCTGGCAATACTATTGCCAGGTATATATCCAGAAGAACTGAGAGCAGTGACACGAACAGACATCTGCAAACCGATGCTCACAGTGTTATTCACAATAGCCAAAAGCTAGAAACAACCCAGGTGTCCATCAACTTATGAATGGATAAACAAATTGTGGAGTATACACACGATGGAATGTTACGCAGCAGAAAGAAGAAAGGAATTCGTGAAACATACGACAACATGGATGAAACTGGAGGGCGTGTTAGTAAAGCAAGCCAGAGACCAAAGGACAAACACTGTATGACCGCATTACTACAAACCAAATACATTGTGTAACACAGTGTACGATTAAAACAAAATTTATATTTATCCAGTACAGTTAGCTGAGCAATCTATGTTTTTGTATTCAACTGTGTTTTGTTTTTAATTTTTATTTTTAATTAATACATGTACAAAATAAAGTTAAAAAACTCAAGGCAGAGATTAACTTGGTTTAAAGATGACATAAGAAAATTTAAAATGGGCTAGCATAGCTAAGGAAATAAGTGGAATAGATAAAAAACAAATCACTGAAATGAATGCCACAATGGAAACAGAAAAAGGGAGAACAGATGGCAAAAGACAGAATAAGTTGGCCTTTAAAATTCAAATCAAATGAAAAATACAAAAAACAAGTTTTTAAAAGGAATTCGGAGCAAATGGCAGATAAAAAAGTATCCTTGAAGAAGACCAAAGAAACTAAGAGGAAAAATATTCAAAGATTTTGACTACTTGTTGAAAAGAGACAGTATCCCTAGAAAATTTAATATATATATATATCAGTCAACACCACGTCATAACCTAATAAAATGACTGGATTTCAGGAACAGCTAACCCCATGGACAAAAAATAAATAAATCACTATCAGGTAGCAGGGAGTGGGAAATAAATCTGGCTGCAGTAGAACAGGGTTTACATCAATAAACTCTTAAAGGATGACACAGTATTTTATATATTTTAAACTCTCATTCAAAATATGAGCCTACAAATATTTCCAAATTTTTAATGATATAGTCCCCATGATCCGTTCTTGAAAAAATTACTGGAGAACAAACTACATTGAATTAAGAAAGAAATGGAGGAGGGGTGGCTATGTACATAGGCTGAGGGAATTTAGGGCTTTGGCAAGATTGAAATCACGGCAGGTCCAGAAACTGATGCCCAATTACAGTTCACTGGTATTTAAAAAAAATACGTCAACTCTTAGAATCTAACAGGCAGAATGAACTGTGTACTGGCCACATATACAGGCATTGCTTTGATGTCCTGTACTTCAAGTTAAGGACTAAAACAACTCTAGCTTTGAAAGGAACACAAATGGATTCTAAACTGCTCTTCATCCATTAAGCTCTAATGTCAACTCATCACATGATACTTCAATTTGTAAAATAAGTTATGAACCTGGAAAAAAAGATAAGAAAAAAATGTAGATAATGTAGTTAAAACATCAGGCAATGAGCACAAGTTCATTTAGGACAGAGTCCAAAAGAATTATGGGATTTATTTTGGTTTCAGAACAGAATATAAAGATTTTAAACTATCATAATATAGAAATAATAAAATTACTAAAGGAAATTTGGAAGTAGAAGAGAGAAGAGAGAAATCAATTGAAAAGAGTCCACGTTACTGATTTCTTCATACTTCAGTAGCCAAAACATCTTTTAAGGCAGAAAAATCAAGAAACACCAATATACAATCACACAACTGACCAAACTTAGACAGTGGGGGATAAGGAAAGAAGGCAGGGGAAGTAGCAGTAGACCAACTGTGTCACTGCTCAGAAATAGCAATAGATTTGACAAAAACAAAAGAAAAGATTAAACATATTAAATGTTATAGCCAGCCCCACCTGCATCCCTAGAGTGGCCCTTCTCTCCACAGACAGGATATATATCCCTACCAGTGTTTCCATCCATATCTATTTTCTCTCTAACTTCACTAATCTTTTCAAGCCTAATATTTTAAACCCTCATGGAAAACATATTACCACAGAGAATTGGAAATTCCCAACTCTGCTGGAGAAGATGAGAAGACTCTTCACTGCCCCCATCACAGGTGCACTTTCTGTCCATAATGGTTTACCGTGACACGACCACTCATTCTGTGTTCTGCCAACAATCTCTGCCTGGGTCCATGCACACTCCCTACTACACTCTGCCACGATTTACAGAGTATGGTTAAAAATGCCCTATGCACCAAATTCTAGAACGGAATGTACGTCTGTTAAGTTACAAGGTGTAGAATGTCAACCTTATTTTGTTTATCGAAGCAACCTGGAACACATCAGATTTTCTACATAAGCGAAACACTGGTCTAAAATTATAGTTTATAACATAATCATACTGAAATGTAGTGCAATGAAAAATTATACTCATTATTTTCACTCACACACGCAAAAAATTAAATAAAGTTACTGGTAAAAAGATAACTATTAGAAGAACTCAAAACAGATAATAAACTTTCCAAAATATCTAAAGGAACAAAAATAAAGCAAAGCAAAAATAAATAGTGGAAGATTACAAACGAAAAAGAAATTCAAAACCGAAAAGCAAGCTATAAGATGCCAGAACAAACAGCAGGTTATAAAAATGCAAATGGAATAAACTTATTCTTCAAAAGAACTCAGAAAACCGTAATTGATAAAGTTTACAGAAGTTAATATGTTTCAATTTCCATATCATAAAAACAAAGAGTAACCTTTATTTTCAAATGTTCCAGGAATATTTAAAATAACTAACCAAACAGTGGGCTAGTACAAAAATTACAAGTATTACAGACTTCTATGATTTGCAAAGCAATGACATTAGCAAGTAACTATATGATAAAAATACTCTAGGTACCTGGAGATTTAAAAATTCTTACACTTAGGTCAATAAAGAAACCAAATCCCAAATTGCAGAACATGATATATCAAAACCTATGATAAAACAAAAAAATAAAAAACAAAGATGAAAAAAGGGGGGAAAAAAACAGCTACGATAGTTCTCAGAGAAAACCTTAATGGCCTGAAATAAGTCTACATACTACATAAATATAAATATATTCATGAAATAAACCATAAAAAATGTTGGAAAAGTAACATAACAAACCAAAAGTTTAATTTAAAAAAGGTAAAGGCTCTCTCTGCCTAGTAGGAGCTCACACCAAACCTTGGTATATACTTCTGTCCTCTCCTATTTCTCAGCATGCTCTGTTATTTTCTCCCATTTCCCAATTAATTCTTTTTATTGGCCTAACTTAAAAAAAAAAGGGGGGGGGGCGTTTAAAATATTAGATAAGTGCATTCTTCGATAAAAGCAATTGAGCAGAAAATCATTTGCTAAACTGCAGTTTCTTAACAGAGGACCCTGCCAATTTGCAACAGTTAGTGTTCTACTCTGTTCAGTGTTACACTTAGCAGAAAAACCTCTTAGGACCCAAGCCCTGAGGTCCATGAAATGTGAGTTGTACTCCCCAGTCACCTGAACAACCAAAAACTGTCCACACATATTTCCAAAGGTTCAAAAGCCACCATTATTAGTAGGGTGAAAATGCAAGCCACAGAGTGGCAGAAGTTATCTGATACACATATATAAATAAAACCAACAAAGAGCTTATATGAAGAGTAATTAGAATATACTATAAAGACTGTATATAAAATCAATTAGGGGAAATGGATGTGGCTCAGATAGTTAGGCTCCTGTTTACTACATGGGAGGTCCAGGGTTTGATGCCCAGGGCCTTCTGGTGAAGGCAAGATGGCCTGCATGGCAAGCTGGCCCATGCGGAGTGCTGGCCCACCCGGTAGTGCCAGCTGACGCAGAGAGCTGACACAGCAAAATGAAGCAACAAGAAACACAGACGAGAGACACTAAGAGATGTAGCAGAATAGGGAGCTGAGGTGGCACAAGAGAAATGATCACCTCTCTCCCACTCCAGAAGGTCCCAGGATTGGTTCCCGGAAGTGCCTAACAAGAACACAAGCAGACAAAGAAAAACAGACAGCAAATGGACACAGCAGACAATGGGGGAGTTGGGGGGGAGAAAAATAAATAAATAAATAAATAAATAAAAAACACCAAAAAACGGGGTGAGGTGAAATAAATAAAAATGGATCTTTTAAAAAAAAATCAATTAGAAGCCAAAAAAAGTAAAATGAATAAAGAAAACTGACAATGCAATAAAGAATAATCAAGGAAACCTGAAGAGTCAATTCAACTGTAATACATGATACACATGTAACTTTTCATACTGGTACTTTCATTTATTACTAATGGATAAATTCACCAAGACTGTCTGGTCAATAAATAACAAATTATAAGCGTACCCTTTACTTATATCTTCACTAGCATTCTTTTTAATTTTCTTACCATTTTTCACATTTTAGATTGGCAAAAAAAAAGTATCATTTGCATTACATCAATCAGTATTGATGGTATTATCTCTATGCTTCTTAGCCACATTTGAACAGTGGCCTTTACCCATTTTTCTCAGGACT
This sequence comes from Dasypus novemcinctus, assembly GCF_030445035.2. Taxonomy (NCBI): domain Eukaryota; kingdom Metazoa; phylum Chordata; class Mammalia; order Cingulata; family Dasypodidae; genus Dasypus; species Dasypus novemcinctus. The sequence continues at coordinate 15,458,798 of NC_080686.1, forward strand.
CTCTTTTAATGAGCTCTTTACATATGAAATTAAGGCTCTGTCATTTATATGCACATTGAAAGTATTTTTCCCCAACCTTTTATTAGACTTTGATTCAGAGTATATTAACATTATTTTTTTTTAAGTTTGTCAATTTAAAAATGTATCTTTTCCTCAATGGTTTCCATTTCCAAACAGTTACAATCAACCAAAATAGAAATCCTGTACAAATTAGGCATCAGCTCTCCATTCCCTAATCCCATCTACCTACTAGTAACCTAGATTCTAACTGCTTAAAATAATCATTTGACATCAGTGAGATCACAGAATATCTTTATTTTCTGGATTATTTTATTCAGCATATCCTCAAATTTCACCCATGTTGTCGCGTGCATCAGGACTTCATCCCTTTTTACAGCAGAATAATTATCCCATGGTATGCATATCTATTTGTTTATTCATTCTTCTGTTGATAGACACTTGGGTTGCTTCCACCTTCAGGCAACCGTGAATAATGCCGCTATGGGACATTAGTATGCAAAGATCTGTTTGAGTCCCTCCTTACAATACTTCTGGGTATATACCTCGTAGTGGGATTGCTGGGTCTTATGGTAACTCTACACTTAGCATCCTAAGGACCTGCCAAACTGTGGTCCACAGTTGCTGCACCATTTACTATCCCACTAACAATAAATGAATGTTCCTATTTTTCCACGTCCTCACAAACACTTGTCAGTTTTTTATTTTAATTTTTTATTTTTTACACTTTTTATTCTGTAAATTTAATTGAAAATAGAAATAATTTAAAAATTAAAAGAAAACAGTTGAATAAAAACATACATTTCTCAAATGTACTGGATACATATAAAAATTTTTTAATCATACAATGTTCATAGTAACACATCATACAATTTTTATTTTAATAGTGGCCATTCTATAAGATGTGAAATTATGTCTCATTATAGTTTTGACTTGCATTGCCCTAATAGCTAGTGATGTCTTTTCATGAGCTTTTCAGACATTTGCATTTCCTCTTGGAGAAATGGCTGTTCAAGTCTTTCCCCATTTTTTAATTGAGTTGCCTTTTTTTTATTGTTGATGTGTAGGACTTTCTGAATATTAAGCCCTTAACTGGTTTCCAAATATCTTCATTGAGTAGGTTGTCTCTTCACTTTCATGACAAAGTCTTTTGATATGCAAAAGTTCTTAATTTCTTTTTGTACTTGTGCTTTGGGTGTAAAGTCTAAGAAACTACTGCCTAATACAAGATCCTGAAGATATTGCCCAATATTTTCTTCTGGTTTTATAGTTCTGGCTCTGATCCATTTTGAGTTAATTTTTGTATATGTGCAAAATAAAGATTCCCCTTCATTCATTTGCATATGGGTATCAGTTGTATTTCTTGTATGACTATTATGTAATTCTACAACTTTTCTAATTTAAAAAAAGTACACTGGACTTCCAGGAAGATGGCAGGGCTGCAATCTCTTACAAAAACAACAGAGGAAGGGCAAAAAGCTGTTTGAGGGAGCTGCTTCTTGGGTCTGCTGGCCAAGAGAGTGCAAAACACATCATCAGGGGGACGGGGGCAGAGATGAAGAGGATGAAGCAAAAATCATGAGTTACTAGCCCCTACTGCTGGGTACTACATCCATCTCTCCCCCTCAAAGTGAAGAGCCTGGGTAAAAATCCATGAATCACCAGTGAAAGGAGGGTGAAACATCTCTGTGGAAATACTCATTAAAGAGCGCCATCTGCTGGTGGGCAGAGAATAGCAGTAAGTAAAACAGCTTTTTGGATGGAAGATGTGGCTCAAGCAACTGGACTCTTGCCTACTACATGGGAGATCCCAGGTTCAGTTTCCAGTACCTTCTGGAAAAGGCGAATTGGCAGGTGCAGCAAGCTATGTAGCAAGATGACGCAACAAAGAGAGACAAAGAGGAAAGACAATGAGTGACAACAAACCAGGGAGCTCAGGTGGCTCGAGCAACTGAGTACCTTTCTCCCACATGGGAGGTCCAGGTTCAATTCCTGGTGCCTCGTAAAGAGAAGACGATCAGACACAGAGCACACAGCAAATGGACAGAGAGAGCAGAAAGCGACTGCAAACAACAAGGAGGGGAAATAAATAAAATAAATTAAAAAAAAAAAAAGGTTTTTGAGGTTCTCATGTCCAGACACCCTTGAAATTGGTCTGTGCCTCATTAGTGGGTCCTTGGCCCTGTTGTGCTAACTTAAGTTGAACCAAAAATCAAAGAAGAGCCATGAAACAAAACCAACAGGCATGAGTGAGAAACTAACCATTAGAATAAATTCACCAACATAATCAGATGTCTAGACATCAGCCAAAAATTAAAAGAAGAAACAGGAAGATATGGCCCAGCCAAAAGATCAAATAAAAAATTCTGATGAGACACTGGACTTAAGACAACTAATCAGTGATGCTCATATAAATCTCAAGGAGTTGAAGGAAAATATTGCTAGAGATAAAGAATATTAAGAAAACACTGGGTGAGCATAAAAAATAACTTGAAAGCCTGCAAAAAAGTAACAGAGCTCATGGGAATGAAGGATACAATAGGTGAGATTAAAAATACATTAGAAAAAGGAAAAAAAAATACATTAGAGGCATACAGCAGATTTGAATAAGTGGAGGACAGAATTAGTGAACTGGAAGACAGAGCATCTGAAAAGACCAGAAAACAGAAAGAGAAAAGAATGGAAAAAATGAAACAGGGCCTCAGGGAATTGTCTGATATCACAACATGTACTAACACATTATAGGTGTCCCAGAAAAAGAAGAGAAAAGAAAAGGGGCAGAAAGAGTATTTGAGGAAATAATGATTGAAAAGTTCATAACCCTTATGAAAGGACAAGCTACCTCTTAGAGAATACATCTGAAGAAAGATGTACTCCAAAACATCAACTATTCACAATGTCAAATGCCAGAGATAAAAGATTCTGGAAGCAGCAAGAGAAGAGCAATGCAACATATACAAGGGAACCTCAAAAAGAATAAAAAAATTTTTAAGAATTTAAAAAAAAATTTTTTAAAAAGGGAACCTTAATAAGACTAAATGCCAATCCCTTATCAGAAATCATGGAGGTGGTGATGAATTTAAGAAAATGAAAGAGAAAAACTTGCCAGCCAAGAACTAGTTATCCAGCAAAACTGTTAAAAGAGATAAAGAAGGTCATTATGAAGAAGACATCTTCATGCTGTAGATGAGACTCACCTTAGACGCAAGGAAACAATTCAGGCTGAAAGTGAAAGGTTGGAAAAACCTATTCTACACAAATAGTAACTAAAAAAGATCTGGAGTAGTGATACTAGTATTGGGCAAAATAGACCGTACATGCAAAACTGTTATAAGAGATGAAGAAGGTTGTTATATATTAACAAAAAGTGTGGGAAGCAGATGGGCTCAACTGACAGAGCATCCACCTACCATATGTGAGAGTCCAGGGTTCAATACCCAGGGCCTCCTGACCCGTGTGGTGACCTGGCCCACATGCAGAGCTGCCGCGCACAAGGAGTGCCGTGCCACTCAGGGGCACCCCTGTGTGGGGTTGCCCCACACACAAGGAGTGCGCCCTGCAACAAGAAGAGCTGCCCTACGTGAAAAAAGCGCAGCCTGCCCAGGAGTGGCGCCACACACACAGAGAACTGATGCAGCAAGATGACACAACAAAAAAGAGACAGTTTCCCAGTGCTGCCGACAATGCAAGCGGACACAGAAGAACACACAGCAAGTGGACAGAGAGAGCAGACAACAGTGGGGGGAAAGGGGAGAGAAATAAAATAAAATAAATCTTTAAAAAATTTAAAAAGCGTATGAATATTTATACACCTAACCTGGATGCGCCAATACATGAGACACATACTGGCAAAACTGAAGGGTTTAGAAACAGACGTCTCTATAGCATTGGATAGAACATCTGGACAGAGGTTAAATGAGGAAACAGAGGGCTTGTATAATATTATAAATGAACTAGACCTAACAGACATTTATAAAAGCATTATACCCCAAAAACAGGATTTGGAGATTTTACCAATCACTGAAAGGAGATCTGATACCAATCTTGCTCATACTCTTTCAAAAAAGTGAATAGGAGGGAATGCTACCAAACTCATTCTATAAAGCCAACATCACCCTAGTATCAAAGTCCGATAAAGAAACTACAAAAAAAAATTAGAAACCAATTTCTCTAATGAATATAGATGCAAAAATCCTCAAAAAATGCTTGCTAACCAAATCTAAAATCACCTTAAAAGAATTATACACCATGACCAAGTGGATTTTATCCCAGGTATGCAAGGGTGGTTCAACACAAGAAAATCAATCATTGTAATAGATCAAATTATAAATTGAAGGTACCAGCAAATCAAAAAGCAAATCAAACGATACCCATTGAGATTGTGAGCAGCATACTGGGGACATACATACATACTGGGAACATAGCTGTGCTATAAAAACTATGAGTATGAAAGAAAGAATTACAAATTTACAATTATTTAAGCTCTCTTTGCCTTCATGTACTCTAACAGGTACATTATTAAAACAATGATCAAAAGTAATTATCTGCATCTTATCTAGCAGAAAAGTTGAGCTTAAACAGCTTTTCTACTCTAGAGTCCCATGATTTTTTGTAAATGTAGAATAATTAAATGTTTGGGCCTGAAACTTAAAAATTAGACCTACTAATTTCAAAATATTATTTTCAAGAAAGTTTTTGTATGATTTTTGCACGTTTTTTACATAATTTAGGCTACCTGCTATTTAGGTTTGAATGCTTTTAGGAACAGTTCATATTCATGAATGCCTAATAAGCTAGCATTTCATGAAAATATTATAAAATGACATAACTTTATTAAATATACCTTTGAAAACTTAAATTGTATTATATACAAAAAAGTATAATAATATAAAAAACAGCTTTATATCTTACCACTGCAAGTTGTGTCCTTGAAGCTACAGTGTGAAAAACTGCAGGCATCATAAGAGATTCTTCAACTTTTATTTCCATGTCATTTTCTGTTGAAAAGGTAGTTTTAGGAATAGCAGGTGGACGATCACATAAGATCATTTCTTTGTTAAAAAGAAAAATTGGATTGGTGTCCTGTATTTTAAAAAGGGTGCAGAAAAATGGCCATTAAATGTTACATATAATTTAACAAAGATATTTAAATATTCAAAATCAAAATCAAACAAATGAACATTTACATTGCCCTCCATATATGAACCATTTGTATACAATGTCATTTTGAACATCAGGTCCCCATTTCCCACCTAACATGAAGTCGCAGCACCACAGTGGAAGTCTCTCAGACACCTACCGTCCCAGCACTATAGGTGCACACTCTCCGATCAGCAGCCATGCACTCTCCACCGTTGACCACCAGCACCTGGTGCTGGATAGCAATCTTGTATTTGTTTTGAATGGCATGCTTAAGGTCTGCCACACTTAAAAATAAAAGAAAGGCAAAATATCAGTTACTTACATTTGCCCCAGGGACGAGCATTTACAACCAAAGTAACATTAAGCAAAAAACACCTGTTAGGTTATTGAATTCCACTCTAAGTCTGAATTACTAAAAATGTCCCCAAAAACAGTTGTGAAAAAACGTAAGCTTCTTAACTGGCTGATGACTAAATCACCCATGTGCATGCATCACATCTTAAAATTTTATAGTTTATGAAAAACAGACAGTAGACAATTATTTGTGTGCACTGAAAATAATGTAGCAAAGGAATATGCTCAAATCAAATTGACATCAGATTCATTAAAAATCTTTCAGAACACACTACACAAACTACACTAACTCTAACCAATGTGAAAATTCCTATCTCTTCCTATGTTTCAAAATATCTTTCAGAGGTAAAACTACTTTAATGAAAACTACTCCGTTTAACCCCACAATTCAAGCTAAGAATACTAAGTCCAAAAATTATTTCTAATAACTTTAAAGTGTCAGATTTAGTCTGTATTACTATCAAGTCTTTGATATTATGGTCACTATAAAAACATACAGGTTTTAAATTGGCACATTTATGGGATCCATTTTTATACTATCAAGGAAGCTCTTAAATCTGCATTAGGACTGTTTGACTAGAAAAAAGATCCACATATTACAAAGACTTTTACTCTGGGAAAGAACTGCCTGTGGATTCTAGGCATCAAATCATGTGCAACATTATATGCAAAATTCCAAAAGCTTGCTGTCTTCAGGCACACAAGCAAATGTGTGGCGAAATGGCTCATCAAACATCAACATGGTAACAACAACTGTTGAGTACCAGATGCTGGATGTGAAATTCCAGGTGGAATCTGCTCCCAGGACCCACCACACCAAGACTACGGATGCAGTGAAATCACTTGGCTAGGAGCCAAGCTAGCAGGCTAATGCTGGTAGTAGAGGCGCCACTCAAATTGGAATCAGACAGCATTAGCATGATGGATGATGATATGCTGCAATAGGAGCAGAAGGTCAAGGCAATCTGGTGACAACAAATGTCCCTGGCTCCTTATAGGGGAGCTTAGTTTGTTTTTTGTTGTTTTTTTTGTTGTTGTGTTTTTGGTTTTTTTATGACTTGGTTTAAGTAACTTTAAAGAAGGAAAAGCAGGTTAGGGAGTGATATGTACCATTTCTACTTCTTTCTTGTTTGGACTCAAAATATATCCTCCTTCCCCAAAGAGCTCTCAGTACTTTCACATATATAGGAGGGCATCCAATAGTGCAATATTTGAAACCCCAGCCCAGCTGGAGAATTACAGACATGAGTCTCATTAATCTACTGAATAAAATTAAACCTATTTTATTCTTTATTAACAAACAAAACAAAACAAACTATTTACTGTATCCAAACAAGGAAATAAAAACAAATGACCAAAAACTATGAGAGTGATATGTTGATTTATATAGCTGACAATAATTTCCCTAGCAATGTTCTATGAAACACAGAAGAACAATTTGCTCTAGGAACTTATTTGTAATGATAGCTTGGTTTGAAATCAGTTTTGCTTTTGATTACATTTGTATATTGTGAACAATATATTCATACATGGGAAGCAGACTTGGCCCAGTGGCTAGGGCGTCCGTCTACCATATGGGAGGTCCGCGGTTCAAACCCCGGGCCTCCGTGACCCGTGTGGAGCTGGCCCATGCGCAGTGCTGATGTGTGCAAGGAGAGCCCTGCCACGCAGGGGTGTCCCCCACGTAGGGGAGCCCCACGCACAAGGAGTGCACCCCTAAGGAGAGCCGCCCAGCGCGAAAGAAAGTGCAGCCTGCACAAGAATGGCGCCACCCACACTTCCCGTCCCGCTGAAGACAACAGAAGCGGACAAAGAAACAAGACGCAGCAATAGACACAGAGAACAGACAACCGGGGGGAGGGGGGGGAATTAAATAAATAAATAAATCTTAAAAAAAAACAAAAAAAAACCAATATATTCATGCAAACAGAACAGCACAACTTAACTGTAGCATTCCTGAGACAGAATATAATTGTGTATGTAATGTGGTGGAATAGATTAAAGACTTGCATATTGCAATGGATTTGTTTCCTCAAAATAAAATACTTAACATTTTACATGCACACAAAATAAAAAAGTGAAGAGACTATATGAAATAACTCACGTTTGCACTGTAAGTTCAGTGTCAAATGTTAAGGTAGTTCCAGTGTTGACCAGAAATACATATAACTTCATGATGATTTCTCTGGAGTTTTTGGGATTATACTTCACGCTCTGATAAAGTTACTGAAAAAAACAGATAAAAGTGATCAATTTTAATAAAAGTGATCAATTTTAAAAACATGACTATAAGTACTAACACCTATACCATACACACAACAGCCTTACTGTCTAAATAACAAAAAACAAAATGGATTCTGAATCCTAAGATGACTAACTGGACAATTTGGCAAATTCATTGCCTCAAAACCAAACCGAACCAAAACAAACCAAAGGAAAAAAAACAGCAGTGAGACTAATGTAGATAAAAGTATAACTTGGGAAGTGAGTGTGGCCTAAGCGATTGGGCTCCCTTCTACTATATAGGAGGTCCAGGATTTGATTTTCAGGGCCTCCTGGTGAAGGCGAGCTGGCCTGAGCGGAGGACTGGCCCACCCAGAGTGCTGGTCTGCATAGGAGTGTTCGCCCACCCAGAGTGCTGGCCCATGCAGAGAGGTGGCGCAGCAAGATGACACAACAAAGAGACACAGATGAGAGACAATAAGAGACGCAACAGACCAGGGAGCTGAGGTGATATGAGAGATTGAGCGCCTCTCTCCCACTCTGGAAAGTCCCATGATGGGTTTCTGGTGCCACTTAAAGAGAAGAACACACAGGAAATGGACACAGAAAGCAGACAGCGAGTGCAAAACAACAAGGGGGAGTTGAGAAACAACTCAGTTAATTAATGAATTTTAAAAACATAACTGTTCTACCACAGGGTAAGAAAAGTTTTAAGAAAGAAAGAAGGAAGCAGGGAAGCAGATTTGGCTCAACTGATAAGAGCACCCACCTACCACATAGGAGATCCAGGGTTCAAACCCAGGGCCTCCTGCCCCATGTGGTGAGCTGGCCCACACGCAGTGCTGATGCGCGAAAGGAGTGCCGGGCCATGGAGGGGTGTCCCCTGTGTAGAGGAGTCCCATGTACAAGGAGTGCACCCTGTAAGGAGAGCTGCCCTGCGCGAAAAAAGTGCAGCCTGCCCAGGAGTGGCACCGCACACATGGAGAGGTGACACAGCAATATGAAGCAACAAAAAAGGGGTGCAGTTTCCCAGTGCTGCTGACAAGAATGCAAGTGGACACAGAAGAACATAGCAAATGGACACAGAAAGTAGACAACTGGGGGGGGGGGGGGGGAAGGGGAGAGAAATAAATTAAAAAATTAAAAATCTTAAAAAAAAAAAGAGGGAAGCAATGTGGCTCAAACAGTTGGGCACCTGCCTACCACATGGGAGGTCAAGGGTTTGGTTCTCGGTGCCTAATAAAAAAGGCAATGACAAGCACACAACAGACACAGCAGAGAGCAAGTGCAAATGGGGTGAGGGGGTGGGGTAAATAAATTTAAAAAAAAAACAAAAGCAAAATGTAAATACATAAACCAATTAGGTAATTCGGTCCTTAAAGATTACGATGAATCTATTAGTGTTATTTAAAAAATAAAAGACCAGTGGTAAGAACAAAAGCTGTTTCATACTGTTCTCATGCTATCCCTCTACAATAAGAATACACTAAAAACATATGGTCAAATGTCTTCCCAACCCCAAAAGTACTTCCCCTATTTTTTCCTTTGAACAATAAAAAATTAATCTTAAGCTTTTTTTAAAATTGTGGTAATGTAATGTAAAATTTTCCCCTTTCAAATCATTTTTAAGTCATTTTTAAATGTACAATTCATGATATTCATGACATTGTGCTACCATCACCACTTTCCCTTACAAAAATGTTTTCATTAAATCAAACAGCAACTCTGTACCCATTAAGCAGTAACTCCCCATCCCTCTTCACCCCCGCCATCCTCTAGTAAGCTCTAAGCTAGTTTCTGTGTCTACGATTTGCCTGTTCTAGACATTTCACAATCAGGAAATGTCTTAATAAATGGGGGATACAGTCCCAAAGATTAATAAATGCCGTGAAAGAAAACCATGAATAAATTACCAGAAGTTAGTAGGCATCTTTCTTCATGCTCTTTCTACATGAGCCTAAGAGTAAAATTATCAGGGAGGAAGAATATAGCAAGTAAGGTTTCAAAAGTGCATTAGAGGGAAGCCAATATGGCTCAGTGGTTGAGTGACAGCTTCCCATACACGAGGTCCAGGGTTCAATCTCCAGCCCCGTACTTCAAAAGATAAAAATCTTTTCAAAAATTAAAAAGGTATAATAAAACTATCATTATTTGGAGACAATGAGTGTGTGGAGATAAGTACATGAGAGTGTATGCTCTAGGAATATTATCAATAAAAAAGCACATTAGATTATGAACTCCATTATAGAAGCAAGAACTGTGACAGTGTCTATCACTATGAAAAGGACTATCACTTTTCTTAAAAAAATTATAACTGGTTTGTGTTTGCTTTGCTTGATATTGGCAACTGAATGGCATTCCTGGTTAAACTCAGTGAAGGCGCAAAGAAAAATTTCTGCATTATTATAGAGAAGATGCAATATGTAACAACATATGGTTATTATTCTTTTCTTCCTTATAAAATTACCTTCTAAAGAGTAGGCCTCTACTCAGACTCCTTTTCCTAACTGCCTCTTCTCTTAAACCACACCACAACTACAGTAAACAAGCCACCACTGAACTCCCTATAACTGCCACCCCCTATAGGCATTTCTTAGTCCTTAAGATATAATGGCTCTGGGCTCAGACTCTGAGTTTGAGCCAACCCTATTATTTATATGATCTTGGGCAAATTACTCAACTGCCTTTAAACTCTAAGATAGCCCCAATTATCCACACCACCTCCCTGTCCCAGTATCCACACTCTAGTGTAATCCTCTACCCCGCCCCTCTCTGGTATGGGAGGACCTATGATCTGCTTCTAACCAATAAAACATGGCAAAACAAAAGCTGGAAACAACCCAGGTGCTCATCAACCAATGTGCATGGATAAACAAACTATGGTATATTCACATGATGGAATATTATGCAGCCGTAACAAGATATGAAGTCATAAAACATAAGACAACATGGATGAACCTGGAAAACCTTATTTTGAGTGAAGCAAACCAGACACAAAAGGACAATACTGTATGACTGCGTTACTATGAACCAAATATATTGTGTAACATATTGTATGATTCAAAAAATTTTTATAAGTAAAATCTAATACATTTAATTGAGAAATGTATGTTTTTATTCAACTGTTTTCCTTTTAGTTTTTAATTATTGTTTGTATTTTCAATTATTAAATATTCAAATAAAGTTAAAAGAATTTAAAAGTTGGCAAAAGTGATAGAACATGACATTGATGATTTTGTAATTTAAGATTACAACTTCTGTCTTGCCCGCTGACTCTCCCTTTCAGGTTTTAATGAAGTAAGCCACATATGGAAGGGCCCACTGCGGCAAGGAGCTGGGGGAGGCCTCCACCCAAAGCCCAGCAAGAGGGAGAGGGCCTTGTCCTACAACTCACAAAGAACAGAATCTTGGCAACAACCACCTGCGCTTGGTAGCAGAACATCCCCAGTCTGAGATAAGTCCCCAGCCCTAGCCAACAATTTTGTGTAATAACTTTATGAGAAACCTTTAAATGACAGGGCCCTGAAATAATAAGTATGTTGTTTTAGCATTAAGTCTGAGGTAATTTCTTACTTAGCAACAGAGAATTAATATAGTGCTACCACATCATAGGGGTAATTATGAGAATCAACTGAAAAAAAGCTCATGTATTCAACAAAGTTGAGAAGCTCTGTATTACAACGTGAAACATACCTTAGTAACATCAATTCAAATAATGAATATTAATTACAAAGTTTATTTATGTGTCTAGCTTACTTGGCTTAATCACATTTTTACAACTGCCCCTCACCATCATTGTTAACACAGGCCGTCTCGGTTGTCTTGCTCTGTGCTTGCACACAAATCTGAATTTGAGTATATTCAAAATATAAACCCCCTAGTTAAAGGTTCAAATTTCCCTTTCTGCTGCCACCCAACATTAAATAATATCACTTCTCTAGGAACTACCTATATGGAATTATTGCCAATGAAAAATGGGACTCTAACTCCCTTATTTTACAAAAGAAATGGAATCTAGAAGTGAAGTAAGCTGAGTGAGGACTTCAACTCCTTCAGTAAAAATCAAAATCCCTTTTCAATATTGCCCAGTTCTCTAAAATGTTTCTCTCTCTTTATGCCCTTTTCCCTGACATTCCTACGCGTAATTCCATAGCACCTGAAACCCTTAGGAAAAAAACAATGCACGTTTAAATCCTTCTTTAAAAAGGCTCCTCTTACCCCACTAACTCCCAACTTTTCTTTCCCCCTATCACCAGAAGCTGGGTTTTATCACTTAAAATGGTCAGAAGGCATAATACTTAAGGTGTTATTGATTCCAAAGTGAACATCCACATGACAGTTCCACAACTTCATGGAGATACTATAAACCACTGAATTGTACAATTTATTCAACAAACAGGATTCTGTGCACCCAAGTGCTAGGCAGTGAAGATATAAAAGGATGTAAAAAAAGTAGTATGTGTGGTCAGAAAAAGCAGAGAATTTTAACAAATGTGATAGGTGTGTAGAGAGAGACAGGGAAACACAGAGGGTGCTTAATAGCCTGAGGCTGGGAGGAGTACTGGGAGAAAACTGGGAATGATCTATCTTGGAATCTACAAAACCAAGAGGTGACGAGCCAGAGGTGACAGTCCTACAAAGCGCACAGAGCCGAGAGAAAACTGATAAGAGATTAAGCCAGAAATAAGCAGGGAATGAGATTACTGTATTCAATAAAGATCTGCTTAATGAATGAGTGAATGCATTAATATGTGATATAAAATCCACAAGTACAGATTTTATCTTACAGGTTAAAAGAAGCTACTTTGTCTTCAGCAAGATTATTTAGCTAAAGCATGGTAAATAGAAAGAATACTGGTGGCAGAGAGAAAATGTATTAATTCATTTACTCATCCAAATTCAACACACACTTGAGCTTATGTGCTAGACACTGGACATTCTGTGAACAAAACAAACTTCTTTGCCCTCATGGAGCTCACAGTTCTGAAGGAGAGAATGGCATGAAGAAAGATTACGCAAGATGTGATAAATGCAATGAAAGAAAATAACAGTGGTAGAAAGTAGGATCTACTTAGATTTAGGTGATCGAGGGAGCCTTTTATGTGGGTTACATTTAAATAGGAAAAAAAGGCCAGTTGTGAGAAGGTGGGAGTAAAGTAACAAAGATGGAACATTTTTGTGCAACTAAACATAAAATCATTATAAATAATAGTTACTGTATTATTTTAAATTTTCCTTTTCTGTATTTTTTAAATTTATATTTTTTACCATTTTGATACAATTTCACACTACAGAAAAGTTAAAGGCACAGCACAAAGAACTCTCTTTACCCAGATTCACCAATTCCTAACATTTTATTCCACTAGGTTATCACCTATGTCAGCATCCACTCCAGCACAGATACACAGACATATTTTTCTGAGCTTTCTGAGAGTAGTTTGCAAAACAGGATGCTCCTTTAACCATAAATACTTGAGAGTGTGCTTCTTTCTTTTTTTTTTCCCCCTCAGAGTGTATGTTTCTTATCAGCAAGGAATTTTACACATATAACCAAAGTACATTTACCAAATCATGAAATTTTATATAATCCACAATCCATAATCAAGTTATATAGCTCAATAATTTCCTTTATACATTTTTTTCTTGGCCCAGGGTCCAATTCAAGATCATATATTAGGATTACACATTTAGTTGTAATAGCTAATTAATTTCCTTCAATCTGGAACAGGTCAACTTTTATCTTTTCAAGATCTAGGGCAAGTATTGCTCTCAACCTACTGGGGGCTTTAGAAACTATTAAAAAGTAGAATAAAGATGCCCTCAGTTCCATGATAAAACTTAAGAGCCAACTGAAGGCATGCTCTGATAAGCTATAGCAACTACCAGGTGTTCAGTAATGAGTGGCAATTGTAAACAGACACTGGACATGATGTGGTCCTTAGTCTCTTTTAAGCACGGAGAAATGGCATTTGCTCTTGTCTTTCAATACGTTCTAACACCACACTACAACTATGACATTTGGAGGTTAGACAGTGAAGTTTAGATAGTACAATCATATCAAAGTTTAGGTCAAAATCAATTACATACTATATGACAGAAATAAAGAATATCAGCATATACTCCAGATTAAATATGAAGTAGGAGTTGGCCATTAAACAAACACCAATTGCTTCATCTGGGTAAGAACACCTCAACCTAAGAAACTAAATTCATTAACAATAAAACCAAAAGAGGTGGAAGAACTTATCTGAGAATTAGCTTGTCAGCATGCTCAATGAAAATTAATTATTTTCAAGCATAGCCTTGATTGCACTGGCTCTAGAATCTACATTAAATTCAACTCCATTATAAAGGTACACTTCATTTGACTGAGAAGTCATTATTTAGCTCTTTTCTAACAGTTCCTAAGTGAGGTAAATAAAAAGATTCATTCTGAAAAGCAGCTCCCAACCTACCCTGGTATAACAGTCCATGTTTTCAACCATTTTCTATGTTTCACAGGCATAAGATCAGCAGCTTTAACCAGAAACTCCTTTCTGAATTTTAATTCTCTTCATCCTCTTTTACCACTAGACACCAGACAGGGCATAAGTAGAGTGTAAAGAAAAATCTACCTAGAGAGGTAATGGGGTATTATTGCCCCTTGGGTCTCCCTGGGTCTACCAGTGCTGGTAGTCTGAGTGGGATCACAGCTTTCGTGGCTACAAATGCTCTTATTTATTCCACATGTCCAAAGTAGATGTCACAGAAAATAAACAGCAATAATTGCTAACATTATTATATACAAGTCACTATGCTAAGTTTATATGCATTACCTCACATCATAACACGTAAGATATCCTTATTACCATTTGCAAATGAGGAAAGAGGGTCTTGAATCCAGGTCATTTTATAGCATTCATTCAGTTAATATCACCTGAGACCTTTGTATAGTTTTCTTAGCTTTGGAAGTAAAATATGAAACAGTAATATAAAATTGCCAGTTCTCACAAAGCATCCATGTCTAACTCTCATGTTTAGGGGAATTGTGTGACCACCACACATCCAAGGCAAAGCATAAACACTAAATATACTTTCCTAAATAAAGGGAAAATAGTAACAATTGCAAACTCATAAATTACAGCTTCCTAAAAGCAAGCACACAGAAATATGCAGATCGAACTTCTATCTTGTACCAAGATAAAGGACATTTAAGTCCTTCTTATTCTCAAACTATACTCTTACCCTTCATTTTTCACAAAAGTTATCACAGACAAGAAAAATGAAATATTTATACTTTAAGAAATAAACATTGCATTGAGAGGATGGCTGGCCTAGACAACACCTAAACTACCTTCCTACTCAAGATTCTGTAAGGTGGCTCCACCCCACATCAAGATGGAGGAATGAGTCATTTCGGGTCTCTGTGGCCCACAAAGCTTTGAACAACCAGCAAGAACTGGCATAAACATCTTTCTCAACACTCCAAAAAACAGATAAGAAACTGCAATAACTAGGTGAGCAGAGAAGCGAATCAAGAAGAAAGCCACTTAAGGGTGACAGGATCTCGTGATGTCCTGGATGGCCAATTTCCCAGTCCCTCACCAGCTCAGTGTGGAGCTGGCCCTGCTCCCAGGGTGGATATCTGGTCCCAGTTCCAGAGGGAGCAGAGTAACCTTCATGCACACAGTGGGAGCATGTATGTCTGGCCCAGTCTGTCTGGTGGTGGCTTGAGGGACATGCCGTCCCAGAACCTGCCCTGCGTTTAGAAGGCAACTCTTACAGGCAATACCTGGAACGATGAGAAACGTTTCCTAGAAAAGAGGGAACATTCATATCCAAGTAAATGGGGGAAATCTTAGGGCCACACACACATGCCCAAGGCAAGCCACACACATAGAAAGGATCTAAGAGACCCCTAAACTTTGGTCTCAAGCTATTCTCCACACTAATTGTATGGATAAGTTCTGAAGGATAGCAAAACACACAGGTCAATCTGCAAAGGTCCTGGCATTCAAGGAAACCTGTCATAACCGTTAGATACAACAAGCTTAAGGAACAGATACCTCAGAGCCTAGCTTCCAGCAATAACACAGTAAAATATTCAGGTTCAACCAAATACTGCAAAGCTTTCAAGAAATAAGAATTGACAGCCCAGGAAAAGGAGAAGATTTAAAGCATCAGACATCAATGAGGAAGAGAAGACCCAGGACTTACCAAAGACTTTTTTTTTAAAGATTTATTTTATTTATTTTTAATCCACCCCCCTCCCCCAGTTGTCTGTTTTCTGTGTCTATTTGCTGCATCTTGTTTCTTTGTCCGCTTCTGTTGTCCTCAGGGGCACGGGAAGTGTGGGAGGCGCCATTCCTGGGCAGGCTGCACTTTCTTTCGCGCTGGGCAGCTCTCCTTACGGGTGCACTCCTTGCGCCTGGGACTCCCCTACGCGGAGGACACCCCTGCGTGGCAGGGCACTCCTTGCGCGCATCCGCACTGCGCATGGGCCAGCTCCACACGGGTCAAGGAGGCCCAGGGTTTGAACCGCAGACCTCCCATGTGGTAGACGGACGCCCTAACCACTGGGCCAAGTCCATTTCCCCCAAAGACTTTTTAAGTATGAGAAGGAACCAAACAGAGCTGAAGACCAAAGTAATAGAGATTTAACATTCCCTAGAGGGGGTTCAACAGCAGATTGGGGCTGGCATAATAATCAGTGAAACTTCAAGAAAAGACCATTTAAATCATACAGTCTGAGAAGCAGAAAGAAGAAAGAATGAAAAGTGAACAGAGCTTCAGAAACCTATGGGATACCATCAAGGATACCAATAGATGCACTGGCATAGCTCCAGAAAGAGAAGGAAAAAAGAAAGGGGCAGAGAGAATACTCGAAGAAATAATGGCTGAAAACAAATTTAAGACAGACATACACATCCAAGACACTCAATGAACTTCAAATAGGATAAATCCAAATAGACCCAAACTGTGTCATGTTATATCAAAGCGTTGAATGCCAAACATAAGAGAATTCTGAAAGTTGCAAGAGAGAAGTGATGATTTCTCATCAGAAATCATGGAAGCAAGAAGGCAAGGGAAAAATACTGCTGAAAGCAAATACTGTCAATCAAGAATTCTATATCCAGCAAAACTGTCTTTCATAAATGAGAGAGGGATTAAGATATTCCCAGATAAGCAAAAGCTGAGGGACTACATCACCACTAAGACTGGCCCTATAAGAAATGCTAGGAAGAATTCTGCAAGTTGAAAGGAGACCAGACAGTTAACCAAAGAAATAAAAATCTCTAGTAAAAATAATGGCATGTGTAACTATAAATAGCAGTATACTGTTTTTTTTTGTAACTGCACCTTTAATTTTGTATAGGATCTAAAAGTAAAATGCATAAAATGTAAGGATAAATCAATGCCTTTCCACTCAATGTATAAACATGCAATTTGTGGCAAGAACTACATAAAGATGGGGGGGACAAAGGAGCACAGGACCATCAGTTACATATGCTGTAACAGGTGTTTACTTGGTGTTGAGGTAAACAAGATTACAGATTTAGGATGTTAACATTTAATCTCCATTTTAACCACAAGGAAAATATCAGAGAACATGCAAACTCAGAGACAGAAAGTATAGTTCAGGTTGCTAGGGGTGGTAGATAGAGGGAATAGGGAGTTAATGTAAAATGAGGTTAGGGCTTCTGTTTGGAGTGAAGGGAAAGTTACAGTAATGGATGCTGGTGATGGTGCTGCAAACACTGTGACTGATTAATCCCACTGAATGATATGCTCGGGAGGTTTTGAGATGGGAAGATTTACTTATGTATATTTAAAAAAAAGAAAGATAAACTAAAGAGATAATGACAACTAAATGCAATACAAGATATTGGATGGGATCTAAGAATGGAAGAGACATTAATGGGAAAAAAAATATATATATATATAATGTAAGCTTTCTATCAATGTTAAATTTCTTTTTCTTTTTTTTTTTAAAGATTTATTTATTTATTTAATTTCCCGCCCCCCTCCCCTGGTTGTCTGTTCTTGGTGTCTATTTGCTGCGTCTTGTTTCTTTGTCCGCTTCTGTTGTCGTCAGCGGCTCGGGAAGTGTGGGCGGCGCCATTCCTGGGCAGGCTGCTCTTTCTTTTCACGCTGGGCGGCTCTCCTCACCGGCGCACTCCTTGCGCGTGGGGCTCCCCCACGCGGGGGACACCCTTGCGTGGCACGGCACTCCTTGCGCGCATCAGCGCTGTGCATGGCCAGCTCCACACGGGCCAAGGAGGCCCGGGGTTTGAACCTTGGCCCGGGGTTTGAACCGCGGACCTCCCATATGGTAGACGGACGCCCTAACCACTGGGCCAAAGTCCGTTTCCCAATGTTAAATTTCTTGAACTTGATAACTACACTTAGGGTGATTATGTAAGTAAATACACTCATGTAGGAAATACACAAGGAAGTATGGTGTATGCAACCTGCTCTCAAATATTCATAAAACAGGTAATTGGATAGCTAGATAAATGAGAAATAAATAGGAAAAATGATATAGTAAAGGTGTCAAAATGTTAAAATTAGTGGATCTGGGTATGGGGGGATAGTCTGTTGGAATTCTCTGTATGAGGTTTGTATTCTTTTTGAAAATGTCCCATATTTTGAAGGGCCAGATATGTCAAACAATGAAAGGGAAAGGAGTACCATTACTCTCTTTCTCAAGTTCTCTCTTCTCTATCTTAGCTTCTATACCACAGATTGGACACAGTAAGAGGATATGTCCAACGTGGATACCCAGGGAGATCACTCTCCCCAGGCTCTGTCCAGGTGGCGCAAGGGAGCAGAGGGCTCAGCCCAGTGATGTGCAGTCCCATTCCACAACGTTGCAGATGAAGTCGGACTCTCAAGCCTGCACCCGCATCTTCCTACAGCTTCTCAGAGTCCTGTGGACAAACCACGCAGGAAACAGTTCTCTCGAGCATCCCAATCTGGATCTAGGGTCAGTTTACCACGTGTCCAAGAGAAGTATGCTTTTTCCTGTTTTTAATCTATTGGTGAATTACATTTACATTTTGTACCCTTGCTTCACAGAATTCTCAAAAGAATTCCAAAATACCTCAGATTTGAGAAGAGAAGAGGAGCAAAGCCTTGACATTGAAATACGAGGTGGGAAAGTGGACACTACTATCTTGAAGATGATCATGGAGGGTTTGAAAATTGGCACACACATCTCCATGTTTGGCTTTTTAAAAATCTGAGTAAATCAAAGAATTCCAGCCTTAAAGATAGAATCATGGGAATTGGCTAGAAATACAAAATTTTCAGGTTACCCCAAAACCATATACCAGTTTTAATATCTAATATACTAAATAAACCCAAGTACTTTGAGAATAAGAGCAAAGTAGATTAGTCTATTAAACTAATGTATTTATGAATTCAAATAAAGATGATTTTGGGGGAAAAAAGGGAGTATGAATTTTTGTGTAGGCAAAATAAAAGGTTTTGCCATTCAAATAACCTGATTCAGATTTTAACTCAAAAGTAATATCCCTGTCTACATAAAATAACATGACTTTAAAAGGCTGTTTGACCTAATGTAAGGGGGAAATGGAAAGGAGAAATGAGTTTATATGGCTACGAGTCTCTAAAAAAGAGTCTGGAGGTTGTCAGAAGGATTGCCCTTATGCACAACTGAGCAGAGTCTGAGAGACAGATAAAGCAGATACAACCCCCAGGTATTGGTTCCTCTGAGGGCTAAAGAGACCCATGGGAGTTATGGTCATGGCAGATGGGGTTAACTACCAGGGCAGATGGCCCCTCTTTGGAAATGGTGTTTATGTGTGATGAATCTGGACTCAGATGGGATCTCTCTTCATAAGACTTTCATGCTAATGTGCTGGAGTTGCAGTTAGTGTTGGGGTTTAAGATATATTTAGGGGATTTGAATCTCTGGACTGACAATGTGATAGCCAGGCCCTGAGCCTCAACAGACTCCAGCACCTACAATCTGATTTATTGGACTCACCCACCACACTCAGCTAAGATGGAGTTGAAGGACAACCACCACACCATGGAGCCTAGAGTGATTACAACTGAAAGTGGGAGGATTGCATCCAGCATCCATGTGGAATCTGAGCCTCCTCTTGACATAGAGGTGCAATGGACACAACCAATCCAATGTCCACATAGAAAAGGTGACATTGGATTGGGAAAAGTGGACATGGTGGCTGATGGGTATGGGGAAAGGCAGGAAGAGATGAGAGGTGGAGGCATCTTTGGGACATGGAGCTGCCCTGGATGGTGCTTCAGGGGCAATCACCGGACATTGTAAATCCTCCCAGGGCTCACTGGATGGAATGGGGGAGAGTATGGGCCATGATGTGGACCATTGACCATGAGGTGCAGAGGTGCCCAAAGATGTACTTACCAAATGCAATGGATGTGTCATGATGATGGGAATGAGTGTTGCTGGGGGGGGGAGAGGTGGGGTGGGGGTGGTGGGGTTGAATGGGACCTCATATATATATATTTTTAATGTAATATTATTACAAAGTCAATTAAAAAAAAAAAAGTATCGTTTATATTCTGAGGCCATAGAGACCCACAGGTTCTATGGTCATGGCAGATGGAGTTCAGTGCCATGTCAGTTGGCCCTACTTTGGAGTTTGTGTTTCTGTGTGATGGAGCTGGACTTAGATGTGATCTCTGTCCATAAGTCTTTCCTGTTACTTTTACCAGAACTGTAGTTGGTGCTGGGGTTTAATGTATACCCAGGGGACCTGAATCTCTGGACTGACCATGTGATAGCCAGGCCCTGAGCCTCAACAGACTTGCAACTCCTACACTCTGGTTTATGGGACTTACCCCACTCAGCTAACATGGAGGTGAAGAAGGTCAACCACCACACCAGGGAGCCAAGAGTGCCTACAACTGCAAGCAGGAGAACTGCACCCAGCATCCATGTGGAATCTAAGCCCCCTCTTGACATAGATGTGGAGTGGACACAACCATTCCAAGGTCCACAGGATGGCAGAACAGAGTATGGATTAGAGTAGACTTACTGATATTCTATTCATGAACTATTGTGATTAGTAATCGAAGAAAATGTGGCATTGGTGTGGAGAAAAGTGGCCATGGTGGCTACTGGGTGTAGGGAGTGGAAGAGTTGAGATGTGGGGGCATTTTCGGGACTTGGCAGTTGTCCTGGGTGGTGCTGCAGGGACAGTTATCGGACAGTGTATGTCCTCCCATGTCGCAATAGGTGGACTGTGGGAAAGTGTGGGCTATGATGTGGACCACTGACCATGAGGTGCAGCGGTGCTCAGAGATGTATTCACCAAATGCAATGACTGTCTCATGATGATGGAGGAGATTATTGTTATGGGGGGAGGAATGGCGTGAGGGGGGTGGGGGTGTACGGGGACCTCATATTTTTTTAATCCAATATTTAAAAAATAAAGACAAAAAAAAGTATGGTTTATAAAATTTAGTGCAATATATGGGTAACAGGATGAATAATATATTCATGCTAATGGTTTAAATTCTCTTATTAAAAGAAACGTTGTAACACCTATATAAAGATCAATTCTGCATAATCTAAGTCAGAGTCATTATATTTCATTGAATTACATTTTCTCAGTCAATCCATGAGTTGTGTGGCTTTAACAAGGGGAAAAATGCAGTTAAGTTAAAAAAAAATCTTCCTCACAAGTACACAACTGTCTAAATTTCCATTTCCTAATCTGTATTATGGAATGCTAATAACACCCACTTCCTATGGCTATGATGGAAAAGAAATAAAATAACTATATAAAAAATTTAATTTAGCACATCACTTAACAGTAAATAGTCCAAATATGTTACCCAGGGACAAGAACTAATTCTGTGATATAACCTAGGGAGTCAAAAAGAATCTGTTGAATGAACAGACTTTTATTAAACATACATACTCTTCAGGACACCTACAAGCAGTACTCCATGCAAATGCCAAAGCAGAGTTCAAATAATAACTAAGATAGATGATAGCAAAAGTAGCTAATTTTTGGTCATTTCTTAGTCAATGTACTCCCAGGCTCTTTTATTTAAAAAAAATAATTATCCTAACTTTAACCTAAAACAACTTCCTCCTCAAAACTATTTCCACTACCAACTTCTTTGTTTTTGAGATTATCAATGAACTTGGTTTAAGGCCTCAGAATATCATGAATAAGTGCCCCGTACCCATACCTAGTAGTCACTAAGTCTGTGCACCCTTCTCTATCCAGTGTCTAAGTGCTTATTACTGCACACCTGGGCTACAGCAATAATCTAACTCAACTTGCAGGCTTCTCAAATCCTTTTAATGTCACTTCTCCCAAAACTTTAAATGCTTTGTAACAACTACTCAATTAAATCTAAATTCTTCAGACTGACATTCCACTATTACCTTTCTATTGCTCAGTACACAAAGTTCCACATTTATCTCATGAACAGGCCTTGCTTGGTCTTTCATGCTGTCACTAATGTCATTCTATAGTCTCCATTCTGTAACAAGTCATAAACATCATATAGTCTTCCCCAGTTTACTAGATGTCAATGATCTATTCCTTAATCACTTATAGTCCATATTTCTATTTCAATTAATCAAAGTGTTTATATTCAGAGCAAAACGATTATTTCCTCACCCCAACCATCCCCCATACCAAATGCTTTTTTTAAATTTTATTGTCTTTTTTTTTAAATGAAGATACAGAGATCACAAAAACAGTTACATTAAAAAATATAAGAGGTTCCCATATACCCCACCCCCACTCATCCCACATCAACAACCTCTTTCATCATTGTGGCACATTCATTGCATTTGGTGAACACATTTTAGAGCACTGCTGTACCGCATGGGTTATAGTTTACATTGCAGTTTACACTTTCCCCCAGGACATTCAGTGGGTTATGGCATGATATATAATGTCCAGCATCTGTCCCTGCAATATCATTTAGGACAACTCCAAGTGCCGAAAATGCCCCCACATCACATCTCTTCTTCCCTCTCCCTGACCTCAGCAAATATTGTGGCCACTGTCTCCACATCAATGACACAATTTCTTCTATTGTTAAAGTCACAATAGTTCTATAGTAGAATACTAGTAAGTCTACTCTAATCCATATTTTATTGCTCCATCCTGTCGACCCTGGGATGGTGATGTCCACTCCACCTCTAAATCGAGAGGGGACTTAGATCCCACATGGCTGATGGATGTGATACTCCATGCAGCTGTAGACTCTCTTGATTCCCTGGTGTGGTAGGTAACCATCTTCACCTCCCTCTTAGCTGATCTGGGTTAAGTCCAAAGAACCAGATAGTAGGTGTTGCAACTCTGCTGAGGCTCAGGGCCCAGCTGGCACATGACCAGTCCAGAGATTCAGGTCTCCTGAGTAGTGCCAACCACAGGTTCAGTACAAGAGAGAGAAGAGGCATGTGTAGAAAGGTCACTTCTGAGTCCAACTCCATCACATTCAGGAGTACAAATTCCAAAGTAGGGCCCACTGACAAAGCACTGAACTCCAGAGCCATCTACCATGACCATAGAACCCATGTGTCTCCATAACCTCAGGAGCACCAGTACCTGGGGTTGTATCTACTTTGGCTATCTCTGGGATCCTGCTGAGACATGCGTAAACGCGACCCTCTGATGACTTCCCAACTCATTCTGAAGTCTCTTAGCCATATAAACTCATTTGTCTTTACCATTTCCCCCTTTTATTCAAGATCTTTTTCGAGCTGCATCACCACCTGGTGCTTGGTAGGAATTCCTCAGCACCAGGAAGGTTCATCCCCAGGAGTCATGTCCCATGCTGGGGGGAAGCATACCAAATACTTAACATTCTTCTAATAGCACTGTAAATGGCTAGAGAAGATTGGCCAAGAATCATACCTCCGGAAACACCACAGTACCTAGACACAATGGACACTCAATAAATATTTAAAACCAAAGCAAAGGGTGAGAACTAGAACAAGAACTAAAATTGTGAAATCAAAACCAAAGTGTCTCAAGTGGAATACTGTCCTTTTACTTATGAGAATGAATAGTTTTATATATCCCCATAAGCTTATCATCAAAATAAAATAATTACAAAACTGAATTTTCTCCTTTGTAATTAAAATAAAAAATGTGCACAGATAAAATGGCTGTATAAAACTGAAATGCTACGCATACTACTATGCAACTTGACCAAATAATGGATATCTTTCCATATCAGTTCCTATAAATGTATTACATATTTTGGTGGCCTACTGTTCATAAAAATTATTTTTAAAAAACATGACTTCAATAATTTGAATATATGGAAATATTAGAAAATTAACCCTGAAAAGGTTAGACTAACTCTAGATTGTAATTTTGAATAAAATAGCCTCATTCATAAAAACAATGTATTTTGTAATTATACTGTCACCTGCATTTTTATGTTGTGTCATGATGGTCTCTGCTTAACAGAAACTCAAAAGAACCATTAAAAAGACTTTATGTGAAGCCTATTAAAAATATCTCTCCTGCATCCAAAATATACTATCTATGGGAACTATATTCATGCCACCTGCATTTCTTCACCAGCCAAAATATGATATCCAGGGCTGTGCATGGTACAATTTTTAAGGGATACCAACATTAAGCAGGAACATTTCCTTTAAATATGAATCTTAATAGTCACATGATTACATCTATAGCAGAAGTTTTCTAGTTCTGTTTTATAATAGATAGTAAAAGCAAAAATGAGACCAAAATTTATAGCAAGTGATACATTAATATTCTATTAAACTAAAAATATCTGTGTATTTGGAAAATTGTATGATTTATATGTAGCAATAAAATTGATTTGTTTAAAAAATATCTGTGTAAACATAATATCAAAGAAGCACACATAAATCTTGTATTTGCAATATAATTGCTGTAATAGTCAAGGAAATATTAACAATATGGTAATGATTTGTTTGCAGTTTTAACTGAGATATTCTGGACAATTAATGACCAATTATCAGATGCAGGATATGAAGGAAAAAATAGTGTGGACAGTCCAGAACCAGTAACAAAAAAAATGGAAATGGGATACAATTATTTTCATTTCTTACAATAACTACAAGTCAATAAAATATAAGAATTCAAAATGGCAAAATCATAGTGGAAAGTATTATTCCATAATCCTCAGGGTACTCATTAAACAGCTGTAAAAGCAGAAACAAGCTAATCAGTGAAAGACAGGGTGCTTGACAGCACTCAAGTACTGTACTTAAAATATAAGTAAATTAACAGAACCTTAACTTTACAGAGGGATGGAAAGAAATGTCACCCTCTCAGGACCCTGGGCAATGGGGTCCACTTAACAGGTAAAGTAGGCTTATTAGAGCCATAACTACAGAATCCAACCTCTCTCTATTTTTTCCATTCTATTAAAGAAGTTGTGAGCTTACAAACAATCATGCTTACAGTGAAGAATTCCCATATATCACCTCTCCACCAACACCTTACATTGTTTGTTGAACATGTGTTAACAGATTATGAAACAACCTGATCAGACTATCACCACTAACTATGGTCCATAGTGTACACTTGGTATATTTTTCTGTACACTCCCTATTACTACACTATTAGCACTGTACATTTGTTAGAGGCTATGAAAGAACACTCACATATTTGTACCATTAACCACAGTCCATCTTCACCACATGATCAGTCCCATGCTTTGCCCCTTCTATCCAAAGTGTATACTGAGTGGCTCACTTTCAGAGTTGTGCAATCATTGCACCAGTAAACCTCTGAAAGTTTTCCTTAGTCCAAAAGAAGAAATCCCATACTCCCTACTGTCACTTAGCATTGATATAGTACCTTCTTTGACTCTGAAGCAAGATTACAATATCGCTATTAACTACAGTCAGAAGTTACGTTAATTGTATTTCCCCAAGCATCACTATATTCTTATCACCTTGTAACAGTGACATACGTTTGTTCTAGTTCATAAACTGTATTATTTTATCTATGACAGTAAGCATAAACTTCAGCTTAGCACTCTGCAATCTGCTTCTCTAGCCTTACATGTATTTCACCATCTCAAAGCAATCTGTGCTTGTGATTTATCTTCTTTATAATTTTCAAAAGGTTCACCATTTCCTCTAACCTTATACTCAAAGTTTATATGTAAAGTCCCTCTTGTTCACTATTATATTGCAGAGCTATTAATAAAACTGTGTGTTGCAGGGGTTCAATTGATATTTGTAAAGGAATGAATCAATTTGGTTCTCACTTGCTTTCTAGCATTGCTGGTTCTACTTGAACTCAACCTCTGTGCCTTTGCACATACAGGATTAGAGAACATTAGTTTCCTTAACTATGACCTGCAGAGTCCTACATCATCTAGAAACAATCCTTTCTCCATTCTCTCCCCCTTGTTCACACACTCCACTCCCACTAACCTCTTCACTTTTCCTTCTACATACCAAGTATGCTACTATCTCATAGTAGCCTTTGTTTTTACAATCTCTTCTGCCAAAAATGTTCTTTCCCTAGATAATCATATAGCAAGCTTCCTCAATTCTCTTGGTTCTTTACACAAAATTCATCTATCAGTGAGGCCTTTGCTGGCCACCTTATCTAAAATTTCAAACCCCCAATCTTGATGCTTCATATCCTTGTTCCCTGCTTTACTTTTCCTCCTTAGCAGGTATTACCCTCTAACATACTCAATATTTTATCTTGAATGAGGACAGGGGTATGTTCTGTTCAGTGCCTAATCACCAGCACATCTAGACTAGTGCCTGGCACATAGTAGATATACAAATATATCTACAACACCTGTGATTCCTTCCTACCAATTTCAAATAGTGGCCATATTATAATTATTTTCATACAGAACTCCCAATTTTCTTTCTTTTGAAGGCAGGAGCAATTTTACATTCTTATATTCCTCACAGCAATTGGGCCAAAACCCTATCTATGATAAGTAAATAGTAAACAAATGAATGAATATCTGCGAATGGTACTGCTAGATGCTCGTTTGTGTTTCCTGAGACAGTATATTCTTCACTACCAAAGAAAAGAGTGGTTAGAGATTACCATTTCCTGGATAAGAAAATTTTACTATCCAGTCTTCTTTCTTCTAAGATTCATCGATTATGTACATCTACAAAGTATGTTATACAGGAGGTGCTCAGATATTTGTTGAATGCATGAATAATAACTTAAAGTTAACTTCAAAATTAGAAACCAAATTAAAAAAAGCTCTTGTCAACCTTAAATAATCAAAATTTTCAAAACTGTGTGTTTTCATAAACGAAAGTCTTATGTCCTTTGCTCTTTTGCACTGTATAAATTTGATCTGCTAAAAGTCAATCTGTCAAGCATTCTAACCATTTTTGGTCAGCAATGCTTCACTACATTCCCTGCCATTCAATAACTCTATATAAAGGACTAAGACCATAAATAAGTCTGTAAATAAAGTTACTTTTAAGAAAGCAGTCTGAATACAAATGAAGTGATCTACAGTAGTTCACCAATATAAACATGATGTGCCTGAAGTATCCGTGATATAAAACACAATTGTAATCACTAAACTAAAACACGACAGGAACGTTACTGAGGAAATGTTCATGATCTGCTTATAGACAGAATAATAAAAAATAAAACCAGCCACCTCCCTTGACTTCCCACAGTAATATCTGACCATTGATCAATGGAAATACAGTAAGAATTCTTGATTAAACACTGATTTAACCCTGTTCAAATTAAAAGTAGTTTCCTAAATTCCTAGAGTTGCAAGGCTTTCAACCTTTCAGCGAAATCTTACAAGCCACAGAGAACTATCAACATACAACTAAGAATAGGATAAAAATGGTTAGCAACATGACATCTTAATGGCCCAAACCTCGGCTGAATAAACTTGAGCACATTCCCATCTCCTAATTGGACTCTTTGATAAAGCACACATTAGCCATCCTTGTTACCTGTGCCTACACCACTTCAGGGCAGGGCCACGCTTTAAGGAGTCATGACGTTAAGGACTCGATTACGAAACCGTAACAGTAAACACCGCACATCCACCCGGCGGTGGAAGAAACTAGCAATATATTCCACCCAGAAACTGCCATTTCTCATGGTCAATGTATTTGGTTTCTACCAAGGAAGTTGTGACATCCGCATACACACCCCATCCCAAATTTATCAGGGGGGCAGGCAGAGGCTGAGTCATTCCTAGAAGTAACTTTACACCGATGCTCGCCTTCTGGGTTCGGGACAAAGGCACACGTCTCGGTCCGTCGCCCGGTGTGCGCTTGGGCCCCACTCCACGCTCCGGCTTCCAGCGCCCAAACACCACAAGGCTGAGCCGGCGCCGAGGGGACGGGCGGGGAACTGACCGGCGGCGCGCCCAGGAGGGGTCCTGCGGCTCGGCGGAGCAGACACACCGACGGGGTCGAACTCGGGGCCGCACACACCTGCTGGACCCGCTCCGGGCCGCGCACAGCAGCCGAGCCGGGCCGAACTCGGGGCCGCACACACTGGACGGACTCGCCCCGGCTTGGCCCCGGGTCGCCCCGCGGGGGCAGGGGACACAGGCGGCCGCACTCACCCGGCAACGCCTCCTCCCCCGCCGGCGGCAGCAGCACAGCCGAAGGCCCCGGACACCATCTTCTGCCGCCGCCTTGTCCTCGGCGGCGGCTACCAACCGCCCATTCGGCGCCGCCAAACGACACCACGGCCGTTCCGGCGCCGGCCCCGAGCTCCGGGAGGGAAGGTCGGCGCGGCGGGGTCGAGGTCAGGCCCCTCGGCTCTGGGCCGGGGGCCGGGGGCGGGGGGCCGCGGCCGCTCAGAGCCGAGGGGCCGGGTGGTGGAGTCCGGGGCAGCGCCTAGGCTCGCAGGGCCGAGGACGCGGCTCGCTCGGTTTGTTATTGTCGACTCGGGCCCTTCCTTCGCGGAGCATGCCGGGAGTGGCGGCGGGCGGGGGAGGGCGCGGTGCGCCTGACGGCGGCGGGGAGAGGGCCGTCTGCGCAGATCCGGAAGTCGCAGGATGCCGGAAAGGAGGAGGGTCCGCTCCTGCGGACAGCCTTCCGAGCTGACCTTTCTCGAGGTAACCCGCCGAGACCTGGCTTCGGCAGCCTGTGGCGGAGCTGGCCGGCCACCGTCCGGAGGTGGACGACCCCAAGCTGAGTTTTACTGTCTTTCTGCAGCTACCTGGCCCACGCCAGGCCGACCCCGCAGCACTTTGGACCAGCCTCGGACGAACAGAGCGAGTCGCCCGCAGTCTGTCGCGCAGCAGCCTGCTGTCCTGAGCCTGGTGTCTACTCGCCTGCCCCGGGGACTGGGGGACCGTGCCAGGATCTGTGACAGGGTACTGCCCGCGAGGACTGGGGCCCGATCGGGCACCTTGAGAAGAGTCCTTGCAAGATTGCCCCTCCTCCGCGCGCACACACACATCCGCCGGGACCCCAGCTAACAAGTTTCCTGAAATTCTGCAAGGTGGGGCAGCTCAAATAGTATCAAACCAGGTAAGGCAAAGAAAACATACACAGAGGAGAGCTAAGATTTCACCGATTGAAATGAAGATTTAAGTGCCAACTTTCAGCTTGATAACATGAGCTCCCTGCTGGGTTAGGATGGCTACCCCAGTCGGAAAAAAACAATTTCAAGGGAATTACGAAATTGTGAATATGCGACTTAAGCTCCTGAGGCTTGTTGAGTGTTACAATCTGATGAACAGAAGGTACACTTAGAAAAATTGTGTAATACTTTTTTTAACTGGTATATCCAGAAATATCTAGTATGATTGAAAGCTTTCAGGTGTAACCTCACCTGGGAGCTGTGTTTGAATAGAAATAAAATGAATAGTCTCACCGTTTTAAAGGGCACCAAAACAGAACAAACCCTATTAGGGAGCTGAGTTAGCAGGACTTCATTTGTTATGATCAACAATGACTAAAAAAAAAAAAGGCTAATAAACATTAACGATTTTCATTTTCCAACAGCCTGACCCAGTAAGGTTGTGCTTGAGACAGGCTTGCTGTTTTCACCACTTCATTTATTTTTAAATTTTTGCACTACTACATATCTGAGAACTTGTCTCTGAATCATTGGAAAGATCATTGGGAAGTCATTCTCATTGTTGACTTATTTTGAAAGCTGACCTTTTCTTACACCACATCAATATGATACACGAGAGAAGTTAAAATTAAAGCCCTAAATTGTCATTATACCTTGGGGAAAGATGTGAACCAGAAATACTAAAGAAAGGAACTGATTCTGTTAGGCACATAATTATCAGCTCTCAGAAAATAAGTGGTGAGGACGAATTTCGCCAGAGCATTGGTAAGAACAGAATTAGATCTCTAAAGAACATATTGGTGCTTGAACTTCCTCTTATCAATGACAAAAGTCATTGAAAATACAAATACTATCCAACTTAGCATGTAAAATCTTTGGAATAAAATCTTTGGAATAAAAATAAAGTTTTAAACATCACTTGTCTCTGACATTTTGTCTTTGGGAAAAAAAAGTTAATTCAGTCCAGATTTTCTATAATAGACCAGGAGAAATTACCAAAAACCACTGTTCATACTTTAAAAGGTTTACACCTTCTCCAAATTTTTATACTCTTAAAATGTTAAGAAATTTGTTATATATTTGAAATTCATTCATCTTGGTGAGCTAATTAATATTAATTCTGTTATATGTGCAAAGATATTTAGAAAAAATACTATTACAGGTTACTAATACTGCATGAACCATAGTAAAATATGTCGCAGTAATTTACATCTTCCCTCTTATCAAGCCTACGGAATACCATTCTTGCCCTTCCTTAAAAAAACAAAACAAAACAAAAAAAAAAACCCACCTCCTACAGCACCATTTATCAACCAAGCTTCCAGGGAGTAAGTTTTCAATCTGTATTTTGGACTGCTCTGTTTTTCTCATTGAAACTGCAAACAGCAGATAAACAAGGACCTCCAAGTTATGTCAAAGGGACAGTGATGAGACTTATGAACTCTAAAGCTTTTGCCGTTTTTTAATAAATGTTTTAGGTACTTTGTTAGGTTTACAGTGAGGACAAGAGAAAGTAATTATCTTTCGGGGGAGTACAGGTTCAACTCGTGAATACCATAAATACTTAAGATAATTCAAATTTTTAAAATCCTATTTATCCTTTAGGCACTTTCCAAGGGATGCCTTCGCTGACTTACCCTTAATCCCCAAGCACCTCATATTATATCTTTCATAGCACTGTATTCCCTCTTTCATAACACTCATCACCCTTTATAATTCTTTAATAACTATCTAAACTGAGTACCTTTTTGAGAGGGAGAACTGTTTCACCAATAGTTGGGATGCAGTAGTATGCACTCAATAAATAATTGGTTGACAGTTGCCTACACCTTGTTCAGGCCCTCAGTTTATCCCTGGATTGACTTCCTAACTAGTCTCCTTAGTACATCAAGGGCAGTTCTGATCAGTTCTCTCTCCTGCCTAACAATGTCCCTGGTTTACTATGTATATTAGATGCAATTTAAAGTTTTTAACATAGCATAAAAAATCCTCCTGATGATTAGATATCAGCGCAACTCTCCAACTGTATCGCCCAGCACCTTTCACCTTCACACATAGTTTTATATGAATTTACCTCGTTGAGGAATGTCCTTCCTGTTCACATTTCAAAGTCATCCTTTAAAACAGCTTGGCAACAGGAGCTAAGACCTTCCAGACAATGTGATGCTCACTCATACCTTTCTACTACCTCTGCTCCATTTCTCCAACTATAAATTGTATTATCCTCTCTAAGGCTGAAACCCTTAAGATTAGGAATTGTGTATTCATTTTTAAAATTCCTATAACCTTTAGAGCTTGGCACATGGCAATTAATATGTTAGTTGAATGTAATAAATTCTGCAACTATTATATTCATAGTCAACTAGATAACTTACTGTGAAAAATTCCTGCCCTCAGAAATCTTGAAGGCTAGTATAAGGACCACTGTTCTAAATCATTGTATTGACAAGTTTATATAGCA
This sequence comes from Dasypus novemcinctus, assembly GCF_030445035.2. Classification (NCBI taxonomy): domain Eukaryota; kingdom Metazoa; phylum Chordata; class Mammalia; order Cingulata; family Dasypodidae; genus Dasypus; species Dasypus novemcinctus. Next base: position 15,490,523 of record NC_080686.1, read on the forward strand.
TTAATCCTTTGCCAAATTCATATAGAATTTTTGGGAAGATTATGGTACACACTGGAATTTTGCTAAATCTGCCTGATATGGGAAGTCATTGAACATATGCTTTAGAATATTTCTCAACTTAGTATCTTCGATAACCAGCAAGCATGATTCACATAATTTGACTTTATTCCAAGGAAGAATGACAATAATTGTCCATTTTTAAAGGGATCAAAAAGGTTTACTGTTTTCAACTTTGTTTTTAAGATAGTAGCTAATTTGGTGTGTTTAATATGGTCATGCACCATTCAGAGGCTGCTGGCATAATGATTATTAAATTAATGTTTTCAGTGCTATTTACAGGCCTTAAAGCTACCCTGCTCAGTTGGTCTGTTGGTACTCACATGTATTAATGATAATGATGATGGTTAATTTAGAAATGACTAGCAACAAAGACAGTAAGGAGAACTTGAAGAGCTAGTGAGCAATACTGTTCTAATGCTACAACACATCCAAGGAAATATAAGCATGCTTAATTTTCCAAAAGATTTAAACCAATACACAAAGAATTTATAGTCATTTTTTTGCATCTAAAGAGAAAATAACATCTCTGTAGCATCATACTTTATAAGGTTTTTGTCTCATTCTTTAAAAATAGAACTGATATATAACACCTGTAGCATCATACCTTATAAAGTTTATGTCTCATTTTTATAAAACAACTGATTCTATCACTGGAATGTCTTAACCTAGAAACTAATCACTCGTATAGTTAAGGATATTGTAGAACTGACTTAAACTTCAAGCGGTTGTTGGGCTTCATGTGGTGGCTTTCACACTTGTTGGACTGTGACCTGCATTATTATGACCTGGTGCACACATATAAATCTCTGTATCACTGAAATAACTGTTGGATGAAAAAAATGCCTTTATTGGCTGCTTGTGATTCACTCTGATATTTTTCATTCCTTTTAATTTTTATTCCCCCTATGCTATTCTTGACAAACTAAAATGATTTTATCACCCTGAGGACTTAGTCCTCAAACTTGAGAGTCTTTCATCCAGATTTTTGCCTCAATGGCTTCCTGTTTTGACTAGATACCTCAATAGTGAGGTTTGTGATTATGTTATTTTAAAAAGTATTAGACACCAGAGAAATGCAAACAAAAATCACAGTGAAAAACCAGTTCACACAATCAAGGAAAACTATTTCTAAAAATCAAAATAAGGGAAGCAGATATGGCTCAACTGGTAGAGCGTCTGCTTACCATATGGGAGGTCCAGGGTTCAAGACCCAGGGCCTCCTGACCTGTGTTGGTAAGCGAGATCATGCGCAGAGCTGCTGCGTGCAAGGAGTGCTGTGCCACGCTGGGGCGCCCCCAAGTCGGGGTGCACCACGCGCCAGGAGTGTGCCCCGCAAGAGAGCCACCCTGCGCGAGAAAAGGCGCAGCCCGCCCAGGAATGGTGCCACACGCACGGAGAGCTGATGCAGCAAGATGACGCAACAATAACAAAAAAATAAGTGTTGGACAGAATACAGAAAAACTGGAACCCTAATGCATTGTTGGTGGATATATAAAATGGTGCAGCTGCTGAGGAGAGCACTATGACAGTTCCTCAAAAAGTTAAGTTTATCACATTGTAGGACGATGACAGTAAGAAGCGCCAGGAATCAGTCCCTTCATCAGAACAACTATTAAATAGGCAGGAACTGTCTGATTCAAATATTTTGGGATTCCAGAGTCCAGTAGAGCACTGTACAGCATCCAGGAAAGAATGAGAGGAAGAGGCTGGTAAGTTATGGTAAATATCAATAAACTGCTGTCCCCACATGGCTGTTAACCATCACCCAGCCTCACTCTAGTGGCAGATGGCAGTGGAGTCCAACCTCTGGCATAACTAGCTAGTGCCAGAATGGACATAAAGATTTACTTATCCAACATTTGGGGTGGGCACAGGGTGATCGTTAACTACGGCATCTGATTAGCAACTTTGGATCTCTGGGGGCCCACCTCTGAGGGTGGCAGTTGTGGCAACCAACCCCACACAAAGGTAGTTAAGGAAGTTTATGAACAGTATGCCTTCTTAGAGCTGCAGAGGATAGTTGAAGGGTTGTACTTCCTGGGCAGGACAAGAAAATGCAACTTTGGGGAGCCATGGAATCCCCTGGCACCCTTCCTGTTGCCTCCCTCATCCTCTCGAGGGCAGGTTAGAGCTGACTGGTGCTTTCTTTGTATGTCCCTGGCCTTGTTTGAGTGGGAAGACTCATGGGAAACTCCTCATGAGCATAATCCCCCTCCCAGAATTTGCCCTCCAGGCAAAAGCATCTTGAGACAGAGAGAGCAGTTAACAACTGAAAATAAATAAAAAAATTGATGGCTATAAGTCCAGCAGTGGAACATACAAGAGAGGAGAAAGGTCTGTCACTTAGGGAGTAGAGGAGTGCATTCAAACTCCTGTACACAGGAACCCCTGAAGCACAAGCCAAGGAAAAGACAACCAGCAAAGGCAGGAAGGACCCTGCACTTTGCCTTGGCTTTGGGCAAACCTCCCTGACAGGAAGGCTGATACTCAAGAAAGTCTCTGTCATATCCAAGATGGCTACAAACCAAAGAAATAGACACCTCAAGGACTAAATCCCAGAATTAACATTTTAAAATATTACTATGGGGAGACCACAGGGAGCAGATGTAGCTCAAGTGGTTGAGTACCTGCTTCCCATGTACAAGGTCCTGGCTTCGATCCCCGGCACTTCCTGAAAACAAATGAAAAACCAACTCTAATTGGGGGGCGGATATAGCTCAGTGATTGAGTGCTTGCTTCCCATGTGCAAGATCCTGAGTTCAATCCTCAGAGCCTCCTTGGAAAAAAACATAAATATATATATACACACATAAACACACACACACACATATACATACATATATAACCATATATAACCACAAATAAAAAACATTTTTTAAATTACCATGTGCAGTATGCAACAAAAGATTACAAGATAGAAAAAAACAGGAAATGATGGCCTGTCCAAAGGAAGGAGGGAAAAATCCAGAAAACTTCAATGAAGAAGACTAGACTGTGGACATACTACAAAAAGGTTTTTAAAAATGAGCTTTAATATTCTCAAGGAGATGAAGGGAAATAAAGAGAAAGAATAAAGGATATCAGGAAATAAATAATAGGAGAAAATCAATAAAGTAAAGTTTTGAAAGGAACAAACTGGAATTGAAGACCAAAAAAAAAAAAAACTGAAATGAGAAATTCCTAGAAAAGTTTCAATAGCAGAGCTGGCAGAAGAATCAGTGAACTCCAAGATGACAATTGACAGGATAAGAAGCAGGAAGAAAAAGAATTTAAAAAGCAAAAACAGCCTAAGAGTCCCTGGACACCATGAAGCTTACCAGTATAGGCATTACAAGGGTCCCAGAAGAAAGACAGAAAAGGGCAGAAGGAATATTCAAAGAAAACTTGACAACTTAACTAAAGACATGAATATGCACATCCAAGAAGCCCTGAAAACACCAAACAGGATGAGCTTGAAGAAAAATACAACCCATCACATACTGATCAAACTGTCAAGTGCAAATGGCAATGAGAGAGTTCTGAAAGCTGCAGAGAAAAGCAACATGTCATGTAAAAGGAAATCCCAATTAGATTAACTGTCAGTTTCTCAAAAAGCATGGAAGCAAGAAGACAGTAGTTGAAATACTGAAAGTGCTGATAGGAAACAACTGTCAAACAAGAATTATTTATCCCGCATGATTTTCTTTCAAAAATGAGGGAGAGGGAGCGGAGGTGGTTCAAGTGATTGGGTACCTCCCTCCCACATGGGAGGGTCCCAGGTTTGGTTCCCAGTCCTTCCTAAAAAGAAGATGAACAGAGAGCAGACAGAGTGCATAAACAACAGTGGGAGGGCAAGAAATAAATTCAAAAATATAAATCTTAAAAAAAAAATGAGGGAGAACTGAAGACATTCCAGATAAACAAAAGCTGAGGGAGTTCATCACCACTAGTTCTCCCCTACAGACAATGCTAATGGGAGTACTTCACACTGAAAGGAAAGGACACTAGAGAGTGGTTCACAGCAGCATAAAGAAATAATGACCTCAGTAAAGGTAAATATGGGTAATTGTAAATTCCAGTATTATTGTATTATATTTTTTATGGATTTGTTTGTTTTTAGGAGGTACTGGGGATCGAACCCAGGACCTAGTACATGGGAAGTAGAGGCTCAACCACTTGAGCAACATCTGCTCCCTGTACTGTATTTTTTGGCATGTAACTCTACTTCTTACATCCTAAAGATAGTAAGAAGTAAAACTTCTTACTATCTATCTATATATCCATATATATATCTATATTTTACTATCTATATACTATCATTACTATAAAAAGTAATGATAGGTGATGGAGCAGCTATGGCTCAAGTTGAGTACCCACCTCCCACAGGGGAGGTCCCAGGTTCAGTTCCTGGTGTCTCCTCAAGAAGACAGACAAACAACAAGCAGGCAATGAGCAAAAATAATGAGCAAAACCAAGCAGACAAGGAAGCCATCATTGGGGGGGTGGGGGGGGTGGGGTAGGGATAAAACCCTAGAGACAAAGATATATCCTTAAAAAAAAGAAAAAGTATTATGTGAAAAAGTAGAAAAAAAAATTTTTTTTAATTACATGTGCAGATCATTCTCTGAACCTTACTGGGATCTACTTTTTGGGATCATTTCTTCATGACCTCTTTTTCAAAAATCTTATTAATGTAATAAAAGTATTAATCTATTTCTTCATACTGAAGTATTTTTCATTAAATTTTTATTTTAATAAATTAAAGGCATGACTACATATATGAAGACCAATAAAATATTTTCAGTCTTCCTTTCTTTCTGCCCTATATTTTCATTTCTTTTCATGATTTTATTAAAAATGATTGTTGTTTAGGAGGTAAAAAAATTATCTGTATCTGGTGTCAAGTATGCTAGATATGTAAGTGATCTAGAGATAGAGACTATACAATCAAGATGAAAAGCAAGTGAAAATAGATGAGGCAGAATGATAGCGGCACAGAAATTTAAGAAGAGAAAAGGGGAAAAAGGAGGGTTAGACTAGAAGGAAAAATTGGTAACTTCTAAAATAGAATAGTAGATTAGTGAATTACATTTGTCACATTCTGCTTTTTCCCCTAGTTTGTTGTGGGAAGTGTGCTAAGATTTTTAAATTATCATCTGTTCCTACTGCACATTTTAAAGATAATTTGCCAGCTAATGACTATTCATAATTCCAGCTGCTCTGTAGCTTCAGCTGTGTGCTTGGCTCTGATCAACATAGTTACAGAGGCCCAAAATTACTTTCTAGGTTGCAACAGAGAATTTGGGGTTGGGGGTGGGTAAAACAGGGCACTAACATAATTAAATGGGCATGTGTGAGTATTACACTAGGTGCTTTATTAATCTATAATGAAAACAGCCATTTCATATGAGGACATTGAAGAGTAGGGTTAATTGGGTATTTTTCCCAAATTCTATTTTAAATTTTCAATAGCATGAATAGCTTTTATTGTCAGATTTTTTACTTTCTCAGCTCTGGCTTGATTTCTGCTCTTTCAAAACCAATCAATATGTCATACTATTTATATAATCCACTTTTTAAACTTGTGCACTTCTGGTATTTCTTAATAATATTCCTTTCCAGGACATTATCTGGAATTTTGGAATTATCAGTATATAGACATATATTTAAAGACCCTTTATTGGTGAGGCAAGATGGTGTCTGAGTGAGTGCACCTTATAGTCTCTCCTTCAAAGAAGTGGCTGGGCAGCATTGGAAATTTTTCAGGACCAGGCTGTTTCAGGGTTTTGCAGGGCAGGAGGTGTCTGGACATCAATTTGGTGGGACAGTGACAGAGAAGATTCACGTAAAAGGTAGAATTTAGGGTCTCTTTCACGGAGATAGGGGCTGCAAGCAGGACGCTTCCCCCTGAGGCGGGCGGCATGGCGGCGGCGATTCCTGGAGGCTCTGCGGTGCTGGGGAATTCATAAGCACTGAGCGGGCTATTCAGGGGCTTGCAGGGCAGGAGGTGTTTGGAAACCGATTTGGTGAGACAGAGATGGAGGAGTTTTTTGCAAGATGTGGAATTTTGGGTTTCTGACACAGAGATCAGTGCTTCCAGCTACAGCCCCACCCCCTAGGGCTGGCCGCCGATCTGTGGTGGTCCGTAAATTAGTTGCAATATAGAGGTGTCACCAGCAGGCTGTTTGGGGGCTTGCAGGGAGGGAGGTGTCTGGAAGCCGATTTGGTGAAACAGAGATGGAGGAGATTTTTGCGGGGCGTGGAATTTTGGGTTTCTGACACGGAGATCAGTCCTTCCGGCTGCAGCCCCGCCCCCTCAGGCTGGCTGCCGATCTGCGGTGGTCCTTAAATTGGTTGCAATATAGAGGCGTTACGAGCAGGCTGTTTCGGGGCTTGCAGTGTGGGACGTGTCTGGAAGCTGATTTGGTGAAACAGAGATGGAGGAGTTTTTTGCAAGGCATGGAATTTTGGGTTTCTGACATGGAGATCAGTGCTTCTGGCTAGAGACCCGCTCCCTAGGGCTGGCTGCCGATCTGCGGCGGTCCTTAAATTGGTTGCAATATAGAGGCGTCACCAACAGGCTGTTTCGGGGCTTGCAGGGCAGGAGGTGTCTGGAAGCTGATTTGGTGAAACAGAGATGGAGGAGTTTTTTGTGAGACATGGAATTTTGGGGTTCTGACACGGAGACCAGAGCTTCTGGCTACAGACCCGCCCCCTAGGGTTGGCTGCTGATCTGTGGCGGTCCTTAAATTGTTTGCGATACATAGGCACGCCCAGCAGGCTGTTTCGGGGGCTTGCAGGGCAGGAGGTGTCCTGAACTCGACTTGGTGAGACAGCGACAGAAGAGACTCATGTGAGAGGGGGAATTTTGGGTTTCTGACACAGAGGTCAGAGTTTGTGGATGTGACCCCCCCGCACCCCCCATAGGGCTGGTGCCCAGCTGCAGGGATCCCTGAAGGCTGTGTTGCACTGCTGTGTTCCCAGGCTCCCTGTTAACCGGATTCGAGGTTGCCAGGTCTGTGTCCCCTAAACCCTGGTGGCCCACACCCCAGAGACTCACACCTCTTGAGTCTGCATTATCGCAGACTTCCGATCCCTGAATCCACAACGCCCTGAGGGCCATCTGAGGTCCGTGATTTTCCTAGCCCTCAGCGTTTGCATTTTTTTTTCCTTTTCTTTTCCTTTCCTTTTTTTCTTATTTCTTTTTTTAAATTGTCTTGGTTGCTAATATTGCATTATCTCCTAGTCTTTTCTCCCATTGTATCCCCTAAGGTCTTTTTTCATTTATTTAGGGTTTTTTTTTTCTTTCTTTCTTTCTTCTTTTCTTTTTCTTGCTTGTTTCACTCGCTTTTCTTTGCCCACCCACCCCCTTTTTTTCTTCCTTTTTTTTTCTTTTCCCTCTTTTTCTCCTTATTTTATTTTATCTTAATTATACAATAGGTGCTACAGGGAACACCTCACATTTCCTGGGTTTCCTCATCCTCCATTTCCTCGTTTCTGTGTGAATTGATTTTGGCCACCTACACTATCCCCTTTCCCCCACATCTAGATATGCTCCATCATCTACTGTCTCTCCTATATTCCACCTCCCTTTCTTTGGTCCCCAAATTGTCTAACTTTTAATTTCTAATACCTTTGTTTTGTTTTCTATCTTTTATCCACTCTTGATACTGTTGTCTTTCTTTTCTCTTTCCCTCTCTCATGAAAACACTGGCTTTTTAATTCATACCATATTCCTTCCATATTCAGTCGACTATCTCATTATAGGTACTCTACTTACTGCTATAACTCTACACAACTTACATGAATCTAATATCCATCCTCCCAGATCTCATATTGTTGCTCTGTTAGCATTTATTACCAATACTACTTTACACATTTTCCTTTTTTACACAATTGCCTTTCCCTGGTCCTAATATTTTCCTTCAAAATGAACTCAGCCAGCAACAAGAAATTAGAATAAGAAGAACAAAGTGACAAAGAGAAGATGTAACACTTATGCAAGAACAACAGTTAATTAATCCCCAAGACTAAACAAAGAAGCTAAGGAACTGATTAAACCCATCAAGATAAAATGATGACCAGACAGCAACAAAAAACTACAAACCAAACCATAATCAGGAAAACATGGCTGAATCCAATGAACAAACTAAAAACCAGGAAGAGAAGCAGAACTTTGGACAAGTAATTAAAGATCTCAGAACATATATCAGAGACAAACTTAATGAAGTAAAGGAAGAGTTTAACAATATGAAGAAAACACTTGGAGAGGAAATTGCAGACATATGCAAAAAGATAACAAAGATGATGGGAATGAACACCACAGTTCAAGAAATCAAAAATACACTTGCAGCAAATAGCAGCAGATTAGAAGAGGCAGAGGAGAGAATTAGCGATGTGGAAGACAGTACATCGGAAATCAAACAGATAGTATAATTAAGCTAGGACTTAGGGACCTGAATGACAATGCAAAACGCACAAACATATGTATTATAGGCATCGCAGAAGGAGAAGAGAAGGGAAAGGGGTCAGAAGGGCTGTTGCAGGAAATAATGACGGAAAACTTCCCAAATCTATTGAGAGAGATAGATGTACATATCCAAGAAGCACAATGCACCCCAAACATCATAAACCCCAACAGGCCCACCCCAAGACATATGCTTGTCAAATTAGCCAATGCTCAAGACAAAGAGAAAATTCTAAAAGCAGCAAGAGAAAAGAAAACCATCACATACAAGGGATGCTCCATAAGATTAAGTGCTGATTTCTCACCTGAAACCATGGAGGCAAGAAGGCAGTGGTATGATATAGTCAAGGTACTAAAAGAAAAGAAATTTCCAACCAAGAATACTCTACCCAGCTAAACTAGCATTCAAAAATGATGGAGAGTTCAAAATATTCACAGATAAACAGAAATTGAAAGAGTATGCCAACAAGAAATCTCCCCTTCAAGAAATACTAAAGGGAGTTCTGCAGGAAGAAAGGAAAAAACAGCACAGGCAGAGTTGGAGGAGAGTGTAAGAGCAACAAAAAAGACAAAAAGAGAAGGAAAAAAAAAAACAAAATATGACAAACACAAGTCCAATCAAAATATGGCTAACATAAATAATTCCTTGAAAGTAATAACACTGAATATCAACAGATTAAACTCACCTATCAAAAGATTCAGACTGAGACATTGGATAAGGAAATATGACCCATCTATATGCTGTCTACAAGAAACACATCTTAGACCCAGTGATTCATGGAGGCTGAAAGTGAATGGATGGAAAACAATCTTACAAGCAAACAACCAAAAAAAAGGCAGGAGTAGCTATATTAATATCAGACAAAATAGACTTTAAATGTGAAACATTTAAACAATTGTGAGAGATACAGACGGATACTACATATTAGTGAAAGGGACAATCTCTCAAGAAGAACGAACAATCATAAATATTTATGCTCTTAACAAGGGTGCCTCCAAATATGTGAGGCAAACACTGGAAAAATTAAGTGAAAGAATAGATGCATCTACAATTATAGTGGGAAATTTTAATACACCACTATCAACTCTGGACAGAACATCTCAGAAGAGAATCACTAAAGAAACAAAATATTTGAACAGTATATTAGAGGAGCTGGATCTAAGAGACATATACAGATCATTATACCTGAATACAGCAGGATATACATTTTTCTCAAGTGCACATGGATCATTCTCCAAGATAGACCATATGCTAGGCCACAAAGAAAGGCTTAATGAATTCAGAAAGATCGAAATCATACAAAATAATATCTCTGACCACAGTGGAGTGAAGCTGGAAATCTGCAAGGGCCAGAGGCCCAGATTTCACACCAAGATATGGAAATTAAACAGCACACTCTTAGAAAAACAGTGGGTCAAAGAGGAAATCTCAAAAGAAATCAATGACTACCTTGAAACAAATGATAATGATAACACAACATACCAGAACTTATGGGATGCAGCAAAAGCAGTACTGAGAGGGAAATTTATACCCATAAATTCACACATCAAAAAAGAAGAAAGAGCAAAAATTGAAGAACTGCACATTTGGAGGAATTAGTAAAAAAACAAGTAGGTAATCCCACAGGAAGAAGAAAGAAAGAAATAACAAAGATAAGAGCAGAACTAAATGAAATAGAAAATAAGAAAGCACTTGAAAAGATAAACAAGACCAAGAGCTGGTTCTTTGAGAAGATCAATAAAATGGACAAACCCTTAGTGAGACTAACAAACAAAAAAAGAGAGAAGATGCAAATACACAAAATAAGAAATGAGAAAGGAGGTATCATCACTGACCCCACAGAAATAAAGACTATCATAAGAGGATACTTTGAAAAACTATATTCCAACAAAAATGACAATTCAGAGGAAATGGACAAATTCCTAGAAACACATAAGCAGCCCATATTGATGAAAGAAGAAATTGATGATCTCAACAAACCAATAACAAGTAAAGAGATAGAATCAGTCATTAAAAACCTCCCAACTAAGAGGAGGCCAGGGCCAGATGGCTTCACAGGTGAATTCTACAAAACATTCTGGAAAGAACTAACACCAATCCTGCTGAAACTCTTCCAAAAAATTGAAACAGAAGGAACATTGCCTAACTCATTCTATGATGCCAACATTACCCTAGTACCAAAGCCAAACAAAGACACCACAATAAAGGAAAATTACAGACCAATTTCTCTAATGAACCTCGATGCAAAAATACTTAACAAAATACTTGCTAATCGTATTCAACAACACATTAAACGAATTACACACCATGACCAAGTGGGATGCATTCCAGGTATGCAAGGATGGTTCAACATAAGAAAATCAATCAATGTAATACACCATATAAACAGATTGAAGGGGAAAAAATCATATTATATCTATAGATGCAGAAAAAGCATTTGACAAAATACAGCACCTTTTCTTGATAAAAACACTCCAAAAGATTGAAATACAGGAAATTTTTTGAACATGATAAAGAGTATATATGAAAAACACACAGCCAACATTGTTTACCATGGTGAAATCCTAAAATTCTTCCCTCTAAATTCAGGAACAAGACAAGGATGCCCGCACTCTCCCCTTCTATTTAACATTGTCTTAGAAGTACTTGCTCAAGCACTGAGGGAAGAACCAGATATAAAAGGCATTCAAATTGGAAAGGAAGAAGTCAAAATTTCATTATTTGCAGATGACATGATCCTATACATAGAAAACCCTGAGAGGTCTACAACAAAGCTTCTAGAACTCATAAATGAGTTTAGTAAAGTTGCAGGTTATAAGATCAATGCGCAAAAATAAGTAGCATTTCTGTACACCAATAATGAGCAAGATCAGGAGGAAATTAAGAAACAAATACCATTTACAATAGTAAATTAAAAAATCATATATTTAGGAATAAATTTAGCTAAAGAGGTAAGGAACTTATACACAGAGAACTACAGAAAACTGTTCAAGGAAATCAAAGAAAACCTAAATAAATGGAAGAATATTCCCTGTTCATGGATAGGAAGACTAAATATTATTAAGATGTCTATCCTACCAAAACTGATCTACACATTCAATGCAATCCCAATAAAAATCAACACAGCATTCTTTAAGGAACTAGAAAAACTATGAAATTTATTTGGAAAGGAAAGAGGTCCCAAATAGCCAAAGACATATTGAAAAAGAAAAATGAAATTGGAGGAATCACACTACCTGACTTCAAAACATACTACAAAGCTACAGTAGTGAAAACAGAATGGTATTGGCATACGGAGAGACACACAGACCAATGGAATCAAATTGAAAGTTCTGATATAGAACCTCATATATATAACCATATAATATTCGATAAAGCCACCAAACCCTCTCAACTGGGAGAGAATGGCCTATTCAACAAATGGTGCCTGGAGAACTGGATATCCATATGTAAAAGAATGAAAGAGGATTACCATCTCACACCTTATACAAAGATCAACTCAAAATGGATCAAAGACTTAAATATAAGAGCCAAGACCATAAAGACTTTGGAAAGCAGTGTAGGGAAACATCTACAAGACTTTGTAATAGGAAATGGCTTCATGAACATCACACCAAAAGCACAAGCAGCAAAAGAACAAATAGATAAATGGAACTTCCTTAAAATTAAAGCCTTCTGCACCTCAAAGGAGTTTGTCGAGAAAGTGAAAAGAGAGCCTACACAATGGGAGAAAATATTTGGTAACCATATATCTGTTAGGAGACTTATAACCTGCATATACAAAGAACTCCTATATCTTGAAAATAAAAAGATAAACAACCCATTTAAAAAATGGGAAAAAGATTTAAACAGACACTCCTCCAAAGAAGAAATACAAATGGCTAAAAAGCACATGGAAAAGTGCTCCAAATCTTTAGCTATCAGGGAAATGCAAATCAAAATTACAATGAGATACCATCTTACTCCCATAAGAGTGGCAGCTATGAAAAAACAGAAGAATACAAATGCTGCAGAGGATGTAGAGAAATGGGAACACTCATCCACTGCTGATGGGAATGCAGAAGGTTCCAACCATTCTAGAGGAGTTTGGTGGCTTCTCAAAAAACTAGCCATAGATTTGCCATATGACCCAGCAATTCCACTGCTGAGTATATACCCAGTAGAACTGAAAACAAGGACACAAACCGATATATGCACACCAATGTTCATAGCAGCATTGTTCACTATCGCCAAAAGTTGGAATCAACCCAAATGCCCATCAACAGATGAATGGATAAATAAAGTGTGGTATATACATACAATGGAATACTACTCAGCTTTAGGAACAAATACACTACAAACACACATGGATGAATCTTGAGAACTTTATGTTGAGTGAAGCAACCCAGGCATTGAAGGACAAATACTACATGACCTCAATGATATGAAATAAGTAAACCAAGCTGCCTCAGAGAGCTAGAGACTGGATGATAGGCTTACAGGAAATCAGGGGGTAGAGGAAGGATGTAAGCTGACATCTACATGGGTGAAATCTATGATAAGCTGGAGGTAAGTATGTGTACAAGGAAGGGATAAAATGGGGGCATAGGGTTACCTTTGGGTGGGGCTTTGCGGGCTTGAGGGGGGCTAGGGATGGGTGGATGGGTAATATTGCCCAAGAAATTGGGGGGAGGGTGGGGCAACATACGAACATAGGAGATTGTCAGGTGATGGTTGAGAGTATAATGCTAAGAAAACCTTTTCAAAATATAATTAGGAAAGTTACCTGTTTAAGATACTTAAAGGGGATAATCTGATGTAGGACAGACTCCTAGGGAATATGTGAATGCTCATTTTGCCAGAGTGGGTTATATCATTGGGTAGAGACCCATATAATGAGAGTGAAGGTATGCCCACATCCTGGGGAGGACTAATGCCATCAAACAGCGGGAACTGTATCTCTCAAGAGAAATGGTGGCTCCCAGGGCATTAGGGCAGTTGAGCATGTCAAGCCCTCAGCACTGTTGCAAGTATCTCTGAACATGACTCCTCAAGAAATGAAAATTGACTGTCACTGTGGGCCCTAAGGGGAGGGGGAAATAGATATTGAATAGATGGAGCCAACGTAACTCTCAGGGCAATAGAAGTGTTTCACAAGAGTACGCAAGGATGGATATAAAACATGTAATATTACACCAAAAACATAGGGGTCAACAGACTAATAATGTAAATCATAATGTAAAACATAGGATAACTAAAAATTTAGAAAATTGTATAGCCTAAAGTATAAACCACAATGTAAACACAAATGTTACCTTGTTTGAAAGCTATTGTCTCGGGAAACGGACTTTGGCCCAGTGGTTAGGGCGTCCGTCTACCACATGGGAGGTCCGCGGTTCAAACCCCGGGCCTCCTTGACCCGTGTGGAGCTGGCCCATGCGCAGTGCTGATGCGCGCAAGGAGTGCCCTGCCACGCAGGGGTGTCCCCCGCGTAGGGGAGCCACACGCGCAAGGAGTGCACCCCGTAAGGAGAGCCGCCCAGCGTGAGAGAAAGTACAGCCTGCCCAGGAATGGCGCCGCCCACACTTCCCATGCCGCTGACTACAACAGAAGCGGACAAAGAAACAAGACGCAGCAAAAAGACACAGAAAACAGACAACCGGGCGAGGGGAGGGGAATTAAATAAATAAAAATAAATCTTTAAAAAAAAAAAAAAAAAAAAAAAAAAAAGAAAGCTATTGTCTCAATATCTGTACATCAGTGTCAGTAAATATGGTATGAATATGTGAAAAGTTTATTGCTGTGGAAGGGAAAAAGTTTTATACTGGGTATGTGGGAGTACTGTATATTGTATATATGAATTACTGTGATCTAAAACTCTTGTGAAGAGAAACTTAATAATTAGGAAAAAAGAAAAGAAAAAGATAGGATGTAGAATTTCTCCAAATTAATATGTATTCTATATCTAACCTTTTTTTTTTTTAAAGATTTCTTTCTTTCTTTCTCGCCGCCCCCCCCCCCCCCCCCCCCCGCCGGTTGTCTGTTCTCTGTGTCCATTTGCTGCATCTTCTTTGTCCGCTTCTGTTGTCATCGGCACGGGAATCTGTGTTTCTTTTTGTGGCATCATCTTGTTATGTCAACTCTCCCTGTGTGTGGTGCCATTCCTGGGCAGGCTGCACTTTCTTTCCCACTGGGCAGCTTTCCTTACAGGGCGCACTCCTTGTGGGTGGGGCTTCCCTACGCGGGGGTCACCCCTGCATGGCAGGGCACTCCTTGCGTGCATCAGCACTGCACATGCGCCAGCTGCACATGGGTCAAGGAGGCCCAGGGTTTGAACCGCGGACCTCCCATGTGGCAGACAGACACCCTAACCACTGGGTCAAGTCCGTCACCTATATCTAAGCCTTTAAACTCACCGCTATATTCCATTTTCCTATTAAGGGAACCTGGCATTATATTGGGCTTCACGTTTCAGGAAGTTTTGGATCACACAGTGGTTCAACAATGGCAGTGGAGGAATACTGGTATGGGATGTTATTGACAGGGGACATATGGTTGACAGGGAGTTATACAGGGCATGTGTCCGGGATGCATGGAAATGTTTGGATATATTCATAGTGGAAACAATTAAAAACAACAGCTGGGGGGGTGCTGCGTTCCTGGTCGGGGGTCTCTGTCACGGTCCCTCAGCAAGGACCAAGAAGGAATGAGGGTCCAACAGTGAGCCCCTGATACTAATGACTATGCTTGTGAGCCTATACACCTGAAATAAGAACAAGGCCTAGAGCAGCACTGTGCCTAAGAGTTTCCTCCTGAGAGCCTCCGTGTTACTCAAATGTGGCCAGTCTCGAAGCCAAACTCAGCATGTAAATGCACTGCCTTCCCCCCAGCGTAGGACATGACACCCAGGGATGAGCCTCCCTGGCGCTGAGCGATCACTACCAAGTACCAGCTGATGATGTAACTAGAAAATGACCTTGAATAAAAGGTTCAACTCGGACCAGCAGAATATCCCTGTCTACATATAATAACAGGAGCTAAAAATGCTTTTTGACCTAAATCAAGGGGGAAATGGAAAGGACAAATGAGTTTATATGGCTATGACTCTTTAAAAAAGAGTCTGGAGGTTATCAGAAGGATTGGCCTTATGCACACCTGAGCAGAGTCTCAGAGACATATAAAGTAGATACAACCCCAGGTATTGGTACTTCTGAGGGCTACAGAGACCCACAGGTTTTATGGTCATGGCAGATGGAGTTCAGTGCCATGTCATTGGCCCTTCTTTGGAGTTGGTGTTTCTGCGGGATGGAGGTTGACTCAGATGGGATCTCTTTTCACAAGCCTTTCCTGTTACTTTGCCAGAATTGTAGTTGGTGCTGGGGTTTAAGATATATCTAGGGGATCTGAATCTCTGGACTGACAATATGATAGCCAGGCTCTGAGCCTCAACAGACTTCAGCTCCTACACTCTGGTTTATTGGACTTACCCCACTCAGCTAACATGGAGTTGAAGAATGTCAACCACCACACCATGGAGCCTCGAGTGACTACAACTGAAAGCAGGAGGATTGCATCCAGTATCCATGTGGAATCTAAGCCCCCTCTTGACATAGATGTGGAATGGACACAACCAAGCCAAGGTCCACAGGATGGAGGAATACAGTAAGGATTAGAGTGGACTTACTGATATTCTATTCATGAACTATTGTGGTTAGTAATCGAGAAAATGTGGCATTGGAGTGGAAAAAGTGGCCATGGTGGCTGCTGGGTGTGGGAAATGGGAGGAAGAGATGAGATGTGAAGGCATTTTCAGGACTTGGAGTTGTCCTGGGTGGTGCTGCAGGGACAATTACTGGACATTGTAGATCCTCCCATGGCCCACTGGATGGAACGTGGGAGAGTGTGGGCTATGATGTGGACCATTGGCCATGAGGTGCAGCGATGCCCAGAGATGTATTCACCAAATGCAATGGATGTGTCATGATGATGGGGGAGAGTGTTGCTGTGGGGAGAGTGGTAGGGTGGGGGCGTTGGGGGGTGAATGGGAACCTCATATTTTTTGAATGTAATATTTTTTAAAAATGAATTTAAAAAAATAAAATAAAAAAGACCCTTTATTGTGCATTCTGTTGCATTTAATTAACCCCTTTCAAATGAATACTATAAAACCTACCCAGATTTTTCTTGATTCAGTGTAAATATAAATAAGGTATGGGAAGCGGATGTGGCTCAAGCAACTGGGCTCCCGTCTACCATGTGGGAGGCCCCAGGTTTGATTCTTGAGACCTCTTGGTGAAGGCAAGCTAGCCCATGCCACAGAGAGCTGGTGCAGCAAGATAACACATCAAAGGAAGAAAAGAGGACGCAGAAGAATGCACAGCGAATGAACACAGAGCAGACAGTGCAAGCAGCAAGGGGCAGATAAATTAAAATAAATAAATATTTTTTAAAAATAGGGTATGGTGTCCTTTAGCCAGTTGGGCATATATCAGCAAATCAAAAGATGACTATTGACAGAAAAAAAAACAAAGACAAATGAAGTACTGTTTAGAAATATAACTAGAAAAATGAACCTTAATATATACTGTTTCTTTGACTGATTGGTGATGAAAGCTATATTAATGCAATTGTGAAAATTGAACAAGAGTTTAAAAGCAACAAAAGATTCTTCCCCACCCATTTATCTCCAAAATCTTCAGGACAAGGACTGAGATTGGACTTTCCAGCATATTTTATAACTTTCTCTCTTCCCTTAGATAATGCAATTAATTAGTAGAGGGATACCAACTATAGTCTCTTGCTACCAGTTCTTTATTACTCATCAATTCATTTTTTCATTCTACAAACATTTATCATGTAGCAGGCACTCTAACTAGGAGCTTTATCTATTCTATCCCATTATGCATGTATTATGTGTCTGTTTTTCCTCACAGTCCACCGGCCCTTGCTTGTTACTCCAAACATGTCATAGTTCTGTAGCAAAGAACCTGACTTATTCTCTGTATCAGGTCCTGACATATTAACTTTTAAAACGGAATTGCACTTAAAGTGAATGTCCAGTAAAATAAATAAGTAGGAGGACAGCCCCACACAGTATCAGAAAAATTACAAAAGCCACAGGAAGTAAGGAACACATCACATACAAGGACACCTCCTTGGACACCTCCATGGAGCAAGAAGGCAGGGGATGACATTTAAAGAGCTGAAAGCAAAAATTTGCCAACCAAGAATTCTATATCCAGTGAAACTGTTTCAAAAATGAGGGAGGGCCTAACACATTTCCAGAGAAACAAAAGCTGAGGACCTTCATCACCACTAGACAGCCCCACAAGAGCAGCTGGAGAGAGAGCTGCATGCTGAAAGACAAGGACACTAGACCATCAATCAAAGCCACATCTCCAGTAAAGTACAACATGGGTAAATATAAATGCCAGAACTATTGTTATTTGTTTTTTAACTCCACTTTTTACTTCCTGCAGTATCTGAAAAGAAAATGCGTAAAATGTAATGATGTATCAGTGGTTTGAGGCTCATAATGCATAAACATGTGATTTATAACAAGAAATACATAAAAATGGGGGAACAGAGTGGTATAGGAATGTAGTTTCTATATACTGTTAAAATTAAGTTGGTATCAGAGCAAACAAGATTTTTAAAGATTTAGGATGTTAAATATAAGCCCCATGGTAACAAATGTTCTCCCAAAATGTAAGGTGTTAAGTGGAGGGGTGATGTTTGGGAATTCTACACATTATGCATGATTGTTTTGTAAGCTCACAACTTCTCTAATAAATAAATAAAGACTTAAGCCCCATGGAAGAACAAAGAAAGTACCAGAGAATATGCAAGCTCAGAGACAGAAATTAAGAGTACAGGTTGCTAGGGGCAGGGGAAGGGGATAAGGAGTTAATGCATAATGGGTGTAGGGTTTCTGTTTGGAGTGATGAGAGTTTTAATAATGGAAGTTGATGACGGTACTGCAATATCATGAATGTGATTAATTCCATAGAATGGTATGTTTGGGAGTGGCTGAGAGATGAAAGTTTATGTTGTAAAAAAAAAAAGAAAAATAACTAAAGAGACAATGACAAATTTAATTTAATTACAAATGTAATTCTGGATGGGATCTAATGAAAGGAAAAAAGGCTCAATAGGGCATTTTTTGGATACAACCTGTAAACTTTTTTATCAATATTAAATTTCTTGAACTTGATAACTGCACTTAAGATGGTTACATAGAATAAAACAAAGAACACACACATAAAGGATACAAAAATGATGGTTTCATAATGAGTATCTTTGTTCTTAGGTAATTTTTATGGCAGAATTAAGTGTTCAAAGAGCATGATATACACAACCTACGTTCAAGTGTCCAGAAAATGGATGGAGGGAAGCGGACATGGCTCAACTGATAGAGCATCTGGCTACCATATAGGAGGTCAGAGTTCGAACTCAGTGCCTCCTGACCCATGTGGTAAGGTGGCCCACGTGCAGTGCTGCCACGCGCAAGGAGTGTTGTGCCATGCATGGGTGCCCCCGCATAGGGGTGCCCGACATGCAAGGAGTGCTCCCCGCAAGAAGAGCCGCCCTGCATGAAAAAAAGTGCAGCCCGCCCAGGAATGGCGCTGCACACACAGAGAGCTGACGCAGCAAGGTGACGCAATAAAAAAGTGACAGTTTCCCAGTGCCACCTGACAATGCAAGCAGACGCAAAAGAACACACAGCTAATGGATACAGAGAAGAGACAACAGGGGGGAAGGGGAGAGAAATAAATAAAATCTTTTAAAAAAATGGATGGATGGATGGAGAGTTTGATAGATGAATTGAAGGATGGCAAAATATTGGCTGAACTGGGTATCTGGGGAATAGGAGTAAGATGGAGATACATGATTTATTTAGATTATAGTATTACATAGACCACTTGTTTCTTAAATGTGTCATTCTGGAGGAACACATAATACTGCATAATTGTGGACTTTAATATACTTGGAAAAAAGGGTTTTTTTCTCTCTTTGAAGAGTGTTTTCCACTACAATACAATATAGATAAATTTGTGTTCCTATAATCTTTTTTACTTTTCAAATTGCTTAATAGTTGAAGAGATTTGATTTAAAAAATGAATGTAATCATTTCACAAACTTTCTATTGTAAATTTTGTAAAGCATGCATAGCTATACCTGTTCCTTTTTTGTATGTTTAGTGCACAAAAATTTGATTTCCTTTGGCAGAAATTGTGATTTACCCCATTGGCTATTGGGAATGAGCTGCTTTAATCTAGAGCTAGCCCACTCTTGCCAAGCGCTTTTTTAATAGGTGCTTTTAAAGATTAGAGATATGAATAGCCTACTTCAAGTTTTTCAAAATAACACCAGGGGTCACTGTAAGCTGGAAACTTAAAACCATATTTATGCATAGAAATAACGTTGACCAGAAGATTTTTATTTGGATACTTGCTTATCAGTGAAATCATATTTTTAAATCCTTGTTTTTTTTTTAACAGCCCATAATATCAGTTGTCTTAAATTTGTCCAATTTTAATTAAACCAAAAATAAAATTCTTCCCTTAGGATTTTTAGAAGTGCATCTAATAATGCTTCAAGTAAACAGTGACAAAATATTAATCTTCCAACAAAGTTGGTAATCCCTGTCCAGCAAAAAAAAAAAAAAAAAAATGAGCAGACTCATTTTCCACATTTTAGTCTTTGGTGTCTCTTTCTTGTAAAGGATAGATAAAATTGGGTTATGTCATTTGTTTGCATTTATCTATATTTATATCTTTCCAGGATATAACCCAGTACCCAGAAAACTCACTTCACAAAAGCCACCGGCCATTTGTAATAAAATTTACAAGTCTGTTTACCAATAGCCTAACCTAAATGTGAAACAGTACCTTCATCCAAAGAATCATTATACTGAAGCCAAAAACTTTCTCTAGTCCTTTGAGTTATTTATATGCTGTCCATCCAAAAGTTAATGAATAAAAGGGACAACAATAATTACAAGGGAAGGAAGTAGAAATGGCTCAACCACTTGGGCACCGCCTACCACATGGGCATCCTGGGTTAGGTCCCAATGCCTCCAAAAAAAAAAAAAAATGAGCAGACTCATTTTCCACCCCTGCTACCCCAGGGCAGGGAAAAAAATTATAAGGGAAAATGTATGCAATTTAACTCACCAATTATTATTATCACGAAGGTCATTTGAAGATTGTGGTTTTATTTTATTTAGTTGCTATGGATTGCCATCATGTGTAATTCCTCATTCTAGTGGAAACTCACTTAAAAAGACACTGTGTTGTTAAGTATTTCCTTATGATGTAGACAGGACATATATTTATTTCTGCCTTTACATGTTACATCTTTCCTTCAAGTGAAAGCTAATCAGAATATGCCCAGAAATTATTAGGAAAGTAGATTTCCCTTTTGTGACCACTGGGGGAACAAAGAGATTCCTTATATAATAACTAAAATGGGTATTAGAGGGGACAATAGAATTAATTAAACGAAGAAAAATTGCTTAAATCGAAAATATATTTAAAAGTTCCATTTTATGATGCATTTGCCCTCTGTAGTGGTCATGAATACAAATAAGTGCTATGTGTTTAATGTTTTTTATCTATGCTGGAATAAAATCAATTGCTCTTGAAAGAAGGAATTTTTCCTTTATCCTTATAGCTTGTAGATATAATTGATATTGGAATTCAAATCAATACAGGGAGTTAAATATACTTGCTTACATACAAAAGAAGGTTTGAAAGTGGTGAAGCAGCTCTTTGCAAATCTTGTTAATCTCCATGCTTTCAAAGACCCATATGATAACCATATACCTGATTGGAACATGTACCAACTTTCGATTTATATGAAGTATCAAAAAATTTCAGTACTACCGTACTGTAGATTTAAGCCATTAAAAAGATTAGTAGGGTTGCAAACACACCAAAGAATTTATCATTGAATTTAAATATTTGTTAAACTTTAGCTAAATAATCGGGTGATCATGATAAGAGAAATACTGATATAGGATTTATTATTGGCCAGTATTTACGATATTAGCTCATCAAAGGTCCTGATCAAAGCTCTGTATGATAGACACTATTATCCCCATTTTCCAAAGCACATGGAAATAGAGTGGGTGAGTAATTTCCCCCAGACTACCCAGCTAGAAAGTGGTAAAGGTGGCATTTGAACCCATGGGATTTAGGTTTATCAAGAATATCCAGAAACATTAATATAAAGAATTCTTTTGGGAATAAAATAATGAGTTCAAAAGGCTGCAAAGTGGCCATTTATTAATTCTTCATTTATTGAATATCACTGTTAACATCAGGCCCCGTGCTAAAGAATAGGAATTGATTGTAAAGATAAATCTAGCTGACAAGGGTTCTCTATAGTGTGAGGGTAGGGTGGGTGGGGTGGTCAATCTAAACCAGCAAAGAGTTCTTTACAATGCAGTATCTAATTTTTGTCTGATATAGGAAACAATGCAAGGGCATGAGATCACATGGGAAGACCATGTAACCCAGATGGATGTGGGAAAGGGTTTGAGCTAAGTTTAAAAAACAAAATTTGAAAGGCAGGGTTTTTCCCAACACCTCAGGGAATAGTTTGTATGCAAATCTGTGAAATTTAGGGAGTGACTGGTTAAGAGTACACTGGTGGTTTAGGGATAAACAGTCAAGCTAAGCAGTTTGGACTTTATCTTGAAGGAGTTATAGAAGGCTGTTAAGCAGGGGAGGGGCAGAATCAGATTTAGCCTTTTTGAAAATTGTAGAGAAACAGATAGATGAAAACAAGGGGTGAGATCAGAACTAAGGCAATGGAAGTGGGAATGAAAAGGAGAAATACCTGAAGGTTGAAGGATGAACAATGCAATTCTGTTTGTTTTCATCACTATGTTGTCCCTAGTGCCTAAAACTGTGCCCAGCCCTGTTTAGACAAAATATATTTATGATAATTTTTACCAACCAGTTTCATAACAACATAGCTTTCATTCTCTGATTTGGTTGTTAAGCCATTCTCGGAATGAGGCAAATAAATCTTTCTAATCAAAACAGAGAAGACATCTAAAAAGAAAAGACAGATTTGGCTATAATGATGTGGGCTATGGGTGGGAGGCTCTTTGTCTCTTTGGAGATAACCTTGACCTAAGCTGTCTGTCCTGACTTGTGGGTGTGGGATGGTAAGAGGCTGCAGCCCTGCCCTTGGTAACCATGGCAACAACTCCAGTCCCAGGAAACAGTTTATCAATGCAAACTCTATAAACTTTAAATATTCAGGGAAAATGCAAACCAAATGTGCTAAAAGCTTATCTAGAATGTATGAACTCCATGCTAAAAGCTTACCTAGGATGTGGAAGATATATATGCTAATTCAAACCTATTGAGCACTGAAACAAAGAAAGATTTAGCTATTCCTCTGTATAAAAGGAACTCAAAATTCTTGTTCGGGGGTTTGCAACAGAAAGCTCCCGAGTCCGGCCAGTCGTCAATGAACCATTTTTCCTTCTCAAAATCATTCCTGAGTCCTGGCCTTTTTATACGCAAATAATTGAACCTCTCTCAAATTCTACAAAAATAATAATTTCAAATGTCTACACACCAGGACAGTTTTGAGTAAAATTAGAAAGCACACAACAAAGTAGGAAATAATATTTACAAAACAATGATTGTATTATTAGGTAAACAGCTCATATAGATCATTAAGGAAAACATTAATACCTTTATTTTATTTCCCATTTATGGCAAAGTTTATTCCTATTAAGCCTAGACTGTTTAATTCTTTTTTCTTTTTCTTTTTAGGTCAAATTCTGAATTAGTCAATTCTATCTTTGGTCTATCTCTTATTAAACTACACTGTTTGGATTAGTCAGGTTAATAAGTATTTATGTTTTTTAATAATGTGTCAAGTGTTGTGGTTTTGAAATCATGTGGTCTTTCTACACTAATTACGTGCAAATAAAATCTTATATTTATGAATGACAAAATAAATAGAGCAACATAATATGACCTAATATACATCATACATATGATTAACGTCTCAGAAAAAGGAGAAGTGGGTAAGAAATAAAAGCTAATTATTTATCAAATCTGATAGAAATCATAAATCAACAGATTGAAGCTCAAAAACCCCAAATAAAAGAAACTTGAAGACAAACACAACAAAGCACATCTCACTAAAGATGATATGTACTGGTAGTATCACCATTAGTCACTAGGGAAAGACAAATTAAAAATAATGAGAACAAAATAAAAAGAAAATAAGGAAAAAAAAATAGCAAGAAAACACTATATACCCACTAATGCTAAAGTTATGAACTTCTAACATCAAATGTTGGCAAAGATACAAAGCACCTTTAACTGTCATACATTTCTGGTGTGAATACAAAATAGTGCAGCTATTTTAGAAAAACAGTTTGGCCTCTTTAAAAAGTTAAATGCTTACCATACAACTCTGCAGTACCATTCTTGGTATTTACCCAAGAGAAATAAATACCCATGCCCACACAGAGACTTGTATAGTAGATCTTCAAAGCTATACAAGTCTTGTTATTTATTCATAACAACCAAAAGTCCATCAATAGGTGAATGGATAAATAAGCATAGCAATTCAATGGATTCTGTAATATTAGACCAAATGACAGATTCAAGCAACAATGCAGAACAATCTCAAATGCATGTTAAGTTTAACACACTGCTTTCTTATGTTAATTACAAGTACTCTTCAGGTAACTATTTTGCCTTTCTGATTTATATGACTGCACTGTGATATAAAGATAAGACAAAATGCCTAACATTACAGGCATATATATATATGTTCATAATACTTGATCTGTGAAAAAATATATACACTTTTTCACTGTTTAAAAAAGAAATTCTCCCCGCACTTATCCGTGACATATATAATTCAAACAATATTGCGAAATACAAAAATTATTTTAAAGTAGATTAAAAAATTTAACCAATGTCATTATATAACATAGACCCTGTTCATCACTATAGAATTTGAAAATGTATGCTTTAAATATTAGCTTTTAATCATAAATGTAAGTCAGTGCATTCATTCCCACTTTAGCTCTTCTCTTGCAACTTATTTTGGTTAAAAATGTTTAAAGGAAAAATTCGCTAATACATTAAAAAAAAAAAAGCATGTGAAGTGAAAGACGTCAGACACAAAAGCTCTCTCTTACCCTACTTCTGGCCCTGCACATAAGATTACATACCGCAAGTTTCCATTTATATGAAATTCTAGAAAAGTAAAAGGTATAGTGACAGAAAGCACATCAGTGGGTTCCAGGGGTGGGGGTTGACTTCAAAGGGCTACAACCCAACTTCTGGTAGTGACCGAAATATTTCACATCATAATTCAGGTTGTAGTGACACGACTGTATAGTATACATTTGCCAAAACTCACCAAACTGTGTACTTAAAATGGATGAATTTAATTTTTTGTACATTATATGTTGATAAAAACTACAGTGAGAGTGAGAGAGCATTTTCTGGGTGCCTTGATGAAACGTGTAAAATAGGGATAGCCAAAGTGGCAGCCTGAGCTCAGGACTGTTGGCTTGTAGCCCTGGTGTGCTATTTAGGCTGAGAATGTGAGAGCAATTGGTGTGCTTGAAAGTTGGAGCTGAGTCAGTTAATTCCTACCCAAATTTGGCAGAGGAGGGGAGAGGGTAATGCAGAAGGAAGAGAGAAGAGAGGGAAAGAAATCACATGGGTTGTTAGGAAACCTGCAAGTAGGTCATGAAAATAAAGCTAATGTTTAAAAGAAGAAAATGCAAATATAAAGAGTTGAAATACTAGCACAAAAAGCAGTAAATACTTTCTGTTCTAAGAAAGACTGTAAGATGTTAACTCATGACACATTTCCTTCAAATGCTTTTTTTCCTAATACTACTCACAATCATTTGAAGTAATTTTTTTAAATTAACCTTTAAAAGTAAGAATATTTTAAGTAAACATACTGGGCTCTTTTAAAATATTCGTGTGAGTGAATGATGTATAGATTAATTTAGTGTCTTTTTTCTTAGATGAAAACCAGATAGGATTCTTTTTAAGAATAATGGACTAGCTAAGAACAATTCTAAGAGTAACTGGTATTAGCAAATTAGGAAGCTACCTCAGAACAATTTAATCTTCTGGAATAACCCCCTTTCATGGAACTCTCTCAAGTGTTAATTTGCTGAGTCTGCATGAGCCTAAGAAATCACACAGCACTGTATAGACCATGGCAAGTAGAAAATTGCCAAATAGTTTTAAAGATACATACTCCAATCACAGAAAATTTATTTCAATGGTCAAAATTCTTACAATTTCTCAAGTGCAAAAATGCTTTAGCACATTTCTTCCAGTGGGCTAAGAATTGCCTCTAAGAATTAAAGTGAACTTTGCTCTACTTCCAGGTTTGAAGATAATGCAGAAGTTAATTTTGAAAATATTTTTGATTTGAATATGTTTTGATCTTAAAAGCAGGCTTTTAGCTTTCATATTCAAAGAATAAATGAAGTCTCATTAGGATATTATCTTACTATTTATTAGAATAACCTACAAGGAAAACTTTTTAAAATATTTACACCTTATTAAATTTATTTGACTTAATAGCAAACTAAGCTCCTAAAAAATTCACCAAACTAATTTCACTTTTCACGGAGAAAGAACTCAAATGTCTTCACACAAATTCCCCTCAAGCCATTTTTTTTTTAGGACGTATTGGGCATCGAACCCAGGACCTTGTTCATGGAAAGCAGGCAATGAACTCTACCTGCTCCCCTAACTTCCACTTTTTAAGTTGGCAAAAAATAAATGCAATACTTTCTGTTCAATATCGGAAATACATAGCAATTGCTAAAAGCAACTCAGTTTTATTGCGAAAGTCTAATTCTTACTTACCCTTTCCAGGTAGACTGAGAAGAAACAAATGCAGTGGAAATGCCACAGACCTTCATTAAATACTCTTCCGGAGCATTTATGCATAAACCCCACCTCTGCCTCTAATTTAGATTCGAAGGAAGATAAAAGAGGAGTTTGGTCTTTAGATGGGAATTATCCTCTGTCCTTGAAGAGATGAGGATTTCTCCCAGGAGAAGGTTTTAACATGTAAAACTCATTTCAGACACTAGAAATGTTTAAAAAAAAATTTTTTTTTTTTAAATTTAAACAGGTCAATAAGACTATCTCCTGAACCCAAAGATCTTATGCTCTTGTAGAGGGGAGCGGTAAATTATAGCAGTATGACCAAAACTACGATCCCACGAGCACGTGGCTGGGGTTCTTGGCAGGTTCGCCACCTTTAGTTTATAGGGAGGAGGATCGAGTGGTGGGAGGGGAAGAAGGGATTTGGACAGTTATGCTGAAGGAGAATTCCTCTAAATAAACTGACATACAAAAGAACCTGGTCTAGAAGGAAGAAAGGCCCACCCCCCATCTCCCCCACTCCCAGGCTAAAGGCCAATGTTTGCAAACAAAATGCTAGGAAGGGAAAGACAATGAGATAGCTATGGGGAGCTAGCTCCCCCCAGCCCGAGCTGAGAGTTCTCAGTTTAGAGGGTGTGGCATCGATGACAAGATGAAGGAGAAATAAATTGAGCCAAGACTGTAAAGTTACTCAGAACAAGCTAAGGGCAATGAAAAAAAAAAAAAGTTTGCATGTTATTTTCTGTAGATTTGAAATATTTAACAATTTTTTTTATCAGAAAAGAAAAAGCAATCGAATCCCTTTTCTTTACTACTAGCATAAGGTAACCGGGAGTACTGAAGAGCTGCTCATGGAAAAGGCAGGTCCCGGCTGACAGGGGAAGGCCCTGGGAGCCGCACGTGGTCCTCGCCGGGGAGTGTGGACATTCACTCCCGGCCGCGTCCAGCCCGGGCTCCCCCCGAGGTAGCCGCTGGGTGCGGGCGGTCCTGGCACCTGCTTTGCGGCTGGGGAAGCCCAAGGTCCAGAACCCAGAAGGCTCGGCCCAGGGCAGCGTTCTAGAGAGTCCAGAGCTGTGACGTGCACGAGGGTGGCCAGAGCAAGTCACACGTTGAAATATTTTGAATCTATTTGGTTAAATAAATCTATTGACATCAGTTTCACATTTATTTTTACGTTGTCAATGCGTCTACTAGGACATGCCAAATGATGTACGTGTCACATCTGTTTCTTCTGGACCACGCAGGCCTGGAGCCCAGCGCTCGGCTTCCCGGGGCCACCGCACACAAAGCGCGCTTGCTAAGGCCCCCAGCCCCGCCCACCTGGTGGGTGGCCCCGGAATAAACTGATTTCCCGCTGGAGGCTGGCAGGCACCTGAGCCCTGAAACGGCAGATGACGCCGGAAGGCAACGGAGGGTGGGGGGTGTGACTAAGGGCAGGAGCCCGAGGGCACTGGAATGGATCCTGTCATTCAGAAGCAGCCCGGAGGTGTTTAAACTAGAGGTTTTAAACCCAATCAGACTAGTGCTTTAGAAAGATCAGTCATCCTCAGACGAGTTTGAATTCAGAGAGCAGGTCAGAAGAGATGATTTAAAATGTGGGAAATGTCCAAGATCATCAAGCGTGTATGGTCAGTACAGAGGTGAGGAAAGGGCCTCTGAGTGGTTCAAACCAAGGGTCTGAAGCTAATCTGGGGTCGAATCACCCGTTTTCACGATAACATCACCCACGAGGTGGCAGGAGTTGGGAAAGAAGCAAGACTATGAGGCAAACTCTAAAACTAATAGTAACAAACACACCAAAAGAAAGAAATATAAAAATAATAAATAAAGCTAATAACAGCAAACAAGGATTGAACCATTACCATGTGCCAGGCGCTCTGCTGAGAGTTGTATACAGATGATGTGATAACAGTCCTCGGAATGCTCCAGGGAGGATGGACAGAAACCAGCACGTCTACAGCCGGCGTGATAAATCGCTTGACTGGGGGTTCGAATGGTTTTTGGCTTGTGGGAACAGCTTAGGGGGGTGACTCCACCTGCTGGCTCTGTGAAGGGGGGATGTGGAAAGATGAGTGGCAAAGGGAGCAGCAGAGTCCTCCGAAGAGAAGCGGAGTAGGAGGAACCTTGGAAAACCCAATGTGCTGACAGTAGGTTTGCCTTGGCTTACATGGCGGGAGGGAGGGATAGGTTCAGACCTGGACGGAAAAGGCTTGGGGGTGGGAAAGAGAAGAGATCCGAATCAAGGGAAAGAAACACAAGTTATGGGGAGTAGTGATGTGGACTATGGGTGGGAGGCTCTTTGTCTCTTTGGAGATAACCTTCACCTAGGCTGTCTGTCCTGACTTGTGGGTGTGGGATGGTAAGAGGCTGCAGTCCTGCCCTTGGTGACCATGGCAACAACTCCAGTCCCAGGAAACAGTTTATTAATGCAAACTCTATAGACTTTGAATATCAGGGGAAATGCAAACCAAATGTGCTAAAAGCTTATCTAGAATGTATGAAGTCCATGCTAAAAGCTTATTAGGATGTGGAAGATATATGCTAATTCAAGTCTATTGAGAACTGAGACAAAAGAACCATTTGGCCTTTCCTCTCTGTATAAAAGGGACTCAAAAATCTTGTTCGGGGCTGGGGATTGAAACAGAAAGCTCCCGAGTCCAGCCGGCCGTCAATAAACCATTTTTCCTTCTCAAAATCATTCCTGAGTCCTAGAATCTCTATACGCAAATAATTAAACCTCTCTCAAATTCTACAACATTTTTGGGGGCTCTCCCAGGACTGCAAACGAAGGCCAGAGATGGTAGCATTTTGCTGCCCCTTCCAAATCCCCGAGGAAGCCGGGAGGACTTGGGTGAACCCCAATCTGGGTGCCCCTGGATTAAATGTAATCCAGAAAAGATGTGGGCTCCACCAGAATCTTCCCAACAAAAATCGAGGGCAATAGAAGGTCTGAAGAGAAAGATTCTGGGAATGAAAAAGAACTCCGAACAGAAGAAGGTAAGACTCCCCGGGTGGGGAAACGGACTTGGCCCAGTGGTTAGGGCGTCCGTCTACCACATGGGAGGTCCGCGGTTCAAACCCTGGGCCTCCTTGACCCATGTGGAGCTGGCCCGTGTGCAGTGCTGATGTGCGCAAGGAGTGCCCTGCCACGCAGGGGTGTTCCCCACGCAAGGAGTGCACCGGTAAGGAGAGCCGCCCAGCGCGAAAGAAAGTGCAGCCTGCCCAGGAATGGCACCGCCCACACTTCCCATGCCGCTGATGACAACAGAAGTGGACAAAGAAACAAGACGCAGCAAAACAGACACAGAGAACAGACAACCAGGGGAGGGGGGGAATTAAATAAATAAATACATCTTTAAAAAAAAAAAAAAGACTCCCCGGGTGAGCACAGTCTGGACAGCCCTAGCTTTAATTGCTAGGAAGGGGAGGCTGATCACCTCCCGAGAGAACCCTAGTAGCCCCAGAAAATTGGGGGGAAGCTGTTCTCTCTAGGTCTGGAAAAAGGAGAAAAACCAGGAAAAAGCCTGGTGTTTTGGGTTTGTCTAACTGCATGAAGGAGTGGAAGCTTGATTTTAATAGGAAGGGCTGTTTATAAGTTCGAGTCCTAATATCCTGGAGGAAAAAACTGGAAAAAAGCCTGGTGTTTTAGGTTTGTCTAACTGCATGTTAGAATCTGATACTGGTCTTAATTATAATAGGAAGGAATGTTTATAGGTTCAAGTCCTAACATCCTAGAAATTGGTCTGGATTTTTAAAAAAAACTTGGTTACAGGAAAATGGATCCACTTTTCTATTGAAGCTTGGTCTGGATGTAAAGTTAAACAGTGAAAAAGCTCAGCTGGAATCTTTTGTTATGGTGCTGAATTGTGAATGAATTCGCTTTATACCAGATATTAATGTTAAGTGTTCTCTCTAAAGTTTGTGATGGCTGTGGGGGCAGCCATGCTGGAAAAATATATATATAGAAATTGTGGGTCAGATTAGTGACCTTTGTGCTTCTGTCTGTGTCAGCTCAATGCTAGTGTTGGAGTTGTGTGGTTATGTAAAGTAGAATTTAATTGAGCTGGAACCTTCCCTTCTTGCCATTGGCAAGGGGGTGAATTGATTATGGGGCAAAACTGAGAAGTCTGGATGTTTGCAGCGTCTGGATGTTGCGCATGCTCTGCTGCCTTGTCTCTGGTCCATCCCTTTGCTGGGGCTTGGAGGCCATCTGTGTCGGCGCCACATACCTGGGTTTGTTGGGGCTGCCCCAGTCAGGGTGGTTGGGTCTCTGGGAGGGGTGCCAAATTTGAGTAAGTTCTGTCTTCCCATTTTAGCAGAAAGCTGAAAAGGGGGGAGCAGCTATAAAAAGTTTAATGAAGCATTGTTTAAATTAAGGTATTTAAATGGCTAATTCCAAAATGTCTTTATTAAACAAAACCTGAATTGATAATACTACTAATAAAAGGTAATTTTATAACAGGAAAACTTGTTGGTGGCCAGCCTCCCCTGCCAACTTGCTTCTGAAAAACTGTTTCTGCTATTACATGCTACTAAGTATTTAAAGTGAAGAAAAGTTCATTATTTTAACAAGCTTGTTTAGTGTTAATGGCAATTATAATGTTGTAAGAAGTTTACCTGGTAATTTAGTATGTGGAATATATGGAATGCGTTTTTATTGTTAAAGAAATAGGAGTTGATTTTGTCCTAAGATAAAATGATTGATTATTGGGAAAGAGTAGAGTGTGTGACAAAGCCTGAATGAATACTGAAAGTGTAGAAGGATTGTGGAAGAAAAATTTTTATGATTAAAATTGAGTAAGATTTGATAAGTCTGTCTATAAAGTTTTAAAAGGTTTCATGTCCAGTAGTATACTGATGCAAAGTAAAAAATTTTCTTCTTTCTCAAAGTCTCTGAAGTCATTAGTCTCTTTTAGTAAAATTTTCCTGAATAATCAATATACAAAGAAAATCTGTTTTATCAAAATAGCTTCTTGTGCTTTAACCTCATCATTTCCTCAGTGTTTGAAGAAGAAAGGGTCTTATCTCTTTTAAAAGAACATTATGTTATAGAAATCAAATCCTGAAAAGTAGCTTTTTATTTCAAACTAACTGCAAGAGATTTGTTCTTTTACCTTAAAAGAAAAATTAAAGTAATAGTTAAGTTCATTTAATATGTTATAAGTCGAATGAAAGGTGTTTAAAAGTTATAAAATTAACAGGTTTAAAAATTAATAAAAACTGTAACTAAGAGTTAAAATCACTTATAAATGCATTTATATTATAAAACAGCAGAAAAATAATAACTGAAATTATAACTGAGTAAATTTAGCCTGAAACTATTATTGTAAGTATAAATTCTAAAGTAACCTTTCCTTCGTTTATGGTTGCTTCAAGCCTGACCTCACCCCTTGTCTTTGCCTATGGTTATTTCATGATAGCTTCTGCCCCTACAGTCCAGAGAAGAGCTGGGACATCCCTGTCTCCTGTCCTGGTATTAGTAACCCTGCTTTCTCTCATGAATCCAAGTGTAAACTAAATTGCTGCCTGGTGGAATTCTTAGCCCTTAAGTTTAAATGATCACTGGAGCTTTATTATCTCCAAGGACTGGGGAAAAAAAGGAAATCTCCTGCCTTAACTATCAGTGTTCCTAAGAGTGGCAATTCATGAGAGAAACCAGTCTGTCTCCCTGAGGCTTCGAATAGCCTAAGTATACATAAAATTAATCTTGTTGCTTATCTGAAATTCTGCTAAATTCAAAGTAAAATATAAAGTTCTGAAACAAAAAAAATGGTGCTAAAGCATTGGGAACATTTTGGTTACAAGCCATTAGTTAAGAAACAAAATTCTTGTGTAAAACTGTATGGTCATAGTGTAAAACTGCACAGTCAGAGTGCAAATTAAGAAAAGTTTCAGGAGTCTTTGAAGTGTTTTGCAGTCACACTTACTTTGTAAAAAATGGAAGTTTTAAGTAACTAAAGTTATATTTTTGTGTCAAACTATTCATGTCTGCCTATTTGCTCAAATTGTTGAGGTTAAATATGCAGTTATATAAGTCATATATATTTCTGGACCCCAAATTAAACAGTATATAAAATAATGCAAATTATAAGTAACATCAATAAGTTGTGTTTCTGTGTCTAACTCTATTTGTGTCTGCCCATTTCCTCAGTGTATGTCTTCATACATCAGGATGATAGTATCAAATTAACAAGTAAGAATTCTTAAAAGAGCTCTATTCAAATTGTTAAAAATTAAATATGCAATTATATATGTGAATAAGTATTCTTAGAGCCCAAATTAGACAAAGCAGGATGAAAAAGTCATATAAAAATCTGATTATAGAAACTATTGGGAAAGGGCCTCCTCTTTGCAAGAATTTTGAAGGCAAGACTAGGTATGGCAGATTAAACCTATCTACTACACTAGGGAATTAAGAATGAGTTTTCCCTGTAATTTCCCAGTTTAAACCTTTTGTCAGCCATAAAATGTAAAAAACAAACATTAGTTTAGTTTTCACATAAAGGAAGAAAATATTGATTAATGTAACCTGGCAGCCTACTGCCTTAGTCTCCCACTCCCAGGTTAAACAGCAATGAAGGAAACCATAACTTTTCAGCCCCTTCCTCTCTACCTGGGACTCCTGATCTCCTTGCCTGAATAAATTATTGGTCTAACTCACCCAACGTGCTCTTGAAATTCATTTCTGCAGCATACTCAAGAACCTAGTAAAAATCTGGTGACAATATGAATAACAAGAACTTAATTTTAATAATTTTTAAATGCACCTTAACTACACAATATTTTGTAAACTTCTCTGTCTATTTCTAGAATATTTTCATCATCCCAGCAGAAATTCAAACTCATTATACATCTCTTTTTAAATTTAATAAAGAGGAATTCAGCTTTATTTTTACTTAAAATGTGGAGAGACACTATTACAACATTTTACACATGAGAAAACAGGAGCTCATAGATATCAGTTAATTTACTTGTGTAATACCCACCAGTGTTTACCATATTAGTTATTAAAATGTTTCAATTTATAAATTTTATTATTAATTCACTTAGAAAACAATATTAACCCCCTTACATTCTAAAGTAAGTAACATTTTTAATGAAAAATAACCATTTTCCCAAACAAATAAAATATTGAGTAAGAAGAGTAGCATTGTTTACATTTTTGCAAATTTCTTAATGACTGGGTTAAGGGAAAATAGCTGCCTTCTTATATATGCTTCTGTAATCAATGAAGTGAAATGTTACTTTGACTGAAATACTCAAGGAAAATATAACCTCTCAAAAATGTGTAGCTGGAAAAGGGAAGAATATTTTATTGACCTTGGCAGATAATTATTGATAATCTTCTTTTACACTTAACAAGTGGCAATTTCTTATAGGTTAGTTGCAATGTAGAATCTGAAACTATAATAATAAACTTTTTGTACAATACTGCAGTTAAATCCATTGGTAACTTGCATTTTGAATGGATGTTTTACCCATGCACAATTGTGTAACATCATGCATCAGTCTTTCGAAAAATACCAGTTTGCTGAATTATGCAGAACTTGCAAATATTGACATTATGCAGTACAAAAAAAAGACATGATCTTTTTCTCTTTTTCCATATAACCACTGTGAGCATTAATTACAGCACCTTGGAATTGGCCTTAGCTGTTTTGATGTATTGTATTGTACTTACCCCTGGTCAAGTCATTAAATGTAGTGATTAATAGTGTTTTTGTAATCATGGGCATAAGGTGAGATTTTTGTTGGATAGGATCAGTTCATGAGCACTGTATATTGATAAAGGTGAGACTGATGGTTTGCACCCAATTTCAGTGAGACCCAGGAGGGTCAGGGAACTCTGACTTTGGGAATGGTCATGGAGCAATATTGTGCATGGTAACTAGCAGGTTTAGGAAACCCTGGCTGAGATTCCAGTTCGAGCTCCCCGGTTTCCAGGTGTTTTATTCATGTATTAATGATTCCCAATCTGAAAGAGTAAGTGCTGTTACAATTTCTAGATGTGTATGATCACCTACCTCAGAAAATCTAATAGAATCACCTAAAAAAATGACACTCAAAAAGGTACTTCAGAAGGTAGCAAGGTAAAACAATTACTATAATAAAAATGGTTAACTTTCCTATACTTGGCAATGTCCATTTGAAAATGTTAGTTACAAAAAAAGACCTTGTCCCCCATATTCTTAAACACCCCAAGATAAACCTTGTAAGACATGGAAATATTTTATGTAAAGGAAACTAGAAAATTTTCTAGTGCTAGATAAAAGACTGCATAAAGAGTGAGATATGGTATATTCTTAATGGAAAATTTTGACATTATTTAGTTGTAAATTTTACTCAAATTAACTTATATGTGATTGATGAAATCCAATTAAAATCTTCCAAACCATATTTTATCAGTTGGAAAGGTCATTTTAGGTATAGGAAATAGTGCAAAATCTTTAAAGTGTGAATCCATTTGGTGCATTCATAAATATTGAAATTAGTTAAGGATGGGGAAAGATTAAAACAAACAAACAGTAGAAAATATCCAAGAAAGAGGCAGGGGCCAGATGATTTAGGGCTTTCTGGGCTGCATAATGTAATTCTAAGTGCAATAGAAAGTCCCAAGACAATAGCCACATTATGATATTATTTTGCAAATTCATTCTGGGAGCTGGTCAAAGAATGGATGGGTAAGGAAGAAAAGTAGAAAATGCAAACCATTATTTTAGGCAAGGCAAGAGATGGTGGTGTTTGGACATGGGTTGACATGTTGATAGATGAGTGGATTTACAATATGTTTTACAGGGAGATTAATAGAATTTACGCAAAGAAAGAATATATGGGGAAAGGGAAGAAAGGAATTAAGAATGACTCCTGGGATAGGGCGTCCACCTACCACATGGAAGGTCTGCAGTTCAAACCTCGGGCCTCCTTGATCCGTGTGCAGCTGGCTCACGCACAGTGCGGATGCACGCAAGGAGTGCCCTGCCACGCAGGGGTGTCCCCCGCATAGGAGAGCCCCACGCTCAAGGAGTGCGCCCCATAAGGAGAGCCGCCCAGCACAAAAGAAAGTGCAGCCTGCCCAGGAATGGTGCCACACACACGGAGAGCTGACACAACAAGATGATGCAACAAAAAGAAACAGATTCTCAGTGCTCTTGATAAGGATAGAAGTGGTCACAGAAGAACACACAGCAAATGGACATAGAGAGCAGACAACCCGGGGTGGGGGGGTGGCGGGGAGAAATAAATCTTTAAAAAAAGAATGACTCCTAAGTTTTCAATCCAAGGATTTGAAGGAAGTGTGGTGCTCATTATGAAGAGGGGGAAGATTGTGTAAGGAGCATGTTTTTGAAGGAAAATCATGAATGGTTTGGACATGTTAAATTTGACATGCCAGTGAGTTATGCCCATTGCAATATCAATTAGGTGGTTGGTCATGTTGGTATGAAACTGAAGGGAGAAATCAGGTTCTAGAAGTATAAATGTAGGAGTCTAAGGATATTAAAAATAATTAAAATCTTATGACTAGATGACAAAAACTAAGGAGAACTTGTTAGGAGAAAAGAGAAAGGGGATAAGAACTCAGCCCCAAATCTCAGAGACTGAAAACAATGTAAGTTCATTCCTCACTCTCGCTGCATCTCCTCTGCCCAGTTGGGGTGGGTGGGACTTCCTGAACTGTAGTCATGCAGTGATACTTGCTGGCCATGCAGCCATCAGGTAGCCACCATCTCCAACACTGTCAGGTTGTCACACCAGAAAGAACAAGACTTGAGTGACACACACCACTTTTCTCTTAATTTATTGGCCAGACATATTGACCATTCTTACCCAATCCAAAATTAGTCAGGAAGTAGGACCTTCCAATATGCAAAAAGGATATAATTGGAAATATTAGACAAATACACTTTGACTACTACAAAGGGTTGTGTTTATAATGTAGATGAAACCTGAGGCAAGGTCATTTGCTATGAGTAAGAGGGAGTGGTGGGAAGCAGATGTGGCTCAAGCAATTGAGCTCCCCTCTACCGTATGGGAGGTCCAGGGTCCATTTCTCCGGGCCTCTTGGTGAAGGCAAGCTTGCCCCAACAAAGAGCTGGCACAGCAAGATTACACACACATGCAAAAAAATAATATAGAGACACAGAGGAAAGACAATAAGAGACGCAGCAGACCAGGGAGCTGAGGTGGTGCAAGAGATTGAGCACCTCTCTTCCACTCTGGGAGGTCCCAGGATCGGTTCCCGGGGCTGCCTAAAGAGAAGACAAGCAGACACAGAAGGACAGCACAGTGAATGGGCACAGAAAGCAGACATTGAGGCGGGTGGGGGGAGGGTAAATAAATCTTTTTTTTTAAAAAAGAGGGAGTGGTAGAGGAGATGGAAGAGGTTTGAGAAGAAAGGATTAAGTAAGATGTTGTTTTCCTGAATGTGAAATTGAATATTGCTAGGGAAAAGTCATATTTGCATGCCTATTTAGAATTTGTAGAATTTGCAACATCCATCAGTACAATTATGGACCGATCTCCATCAACTTTAGCTGCTCTGGTGAGATTTTGAGTAAGCAGATATTTGGGTTCAATCAGAACTGAGATTTTACTATACAAGTACAATGACGAGTGAGTGGGACCCAGCAATCTTCTTTGTGTAACTCCCAAAATTAAAAACAGGGATTTGAACAGATATTTGTACATCTGTATTATAGCAACCTTATTTACAATTGCCAAAATGTGGAAGCAACCCAAGTATCCATCAAGAGATGAATGGATAAATAAAATGTGGTATATATGTACAATGGAATATTATTCAGCCATGAAAAGAAATGAAGTTCTGGAACCTGCTACAACCTGGATGAGCCTTGACGACATCATGTTGTGCGAAATGAGCCAGACACAAAAGGACAAGTGTGCGTGATCTCACTGACATGAAATGCCTAGAATAAGCAAACTTCATAGAGACAGATAGTTACTAGGGGTCAGGGTGGAGGAGGGGAAGGGTGCATTATAATGGGTGTAGAGTTTCTTTTTGAGGTGATGGAAAAGTTGGGACAATGGATGTTGGTGACCTTAGCACAATTTGTGAATGTAATTAATCCTACCGAATTGTATTCTTGATGGGTTGAAATGTGAAATTCTGAGCTGTATGTATGCTATGACAATGAAAAGTTTTTTTGGCGGAAGTCCCTAGGTAGGGGTCCCATCACCCCCACCCTACCCTGGACTCAGCTGAGGAGCCAGGGTCCCAACCCAGCAAGGGTGTCAGGGGCCAGGCAAGTGACCAAATTGAGGGATGAGGCCACCAGGTTCTTAGATTTTGGCAAATAATTAAGCCTTGGAAGGAACACTCTGCAGATGGGATCCTGCCATAGAGAACCCAGCCATGGGCAGAATGTGGCTGGGTCGTGGTGCAGGAGGGCCTGCTCAAGTGCCATCTTCATTTCCCTCAACAGACTGAGGCCACCGATGAAAGGGGTTCCCCTGTTGGCACGGGCCCCATCCACGGGCCTTTGGGACATGTTGTGACCAGTGAGAAATGGCGTGGGTCGCAGCTGGCTCAGGGGAGGCAAAGGAAAATTAAACTCCCTTTTGAGGATGGTCTAATGCAGGTAGCTTTTCACTTATCTCAAAGATCCTGCGTTCTTTATATCACCGAAGCAGATTAAGTGGCAGGAAATGCCTACAGTTAGAGAGTGGCTGAGGTTAGCATGCCAGTATTCATCAAGGGATTGTACTACTAGAAACAAAAAAATGAAAAACAGATGAGTGAATTACTTCCCGACAGATGTTTGTTGTCTAGGACCTTGGGGTGACTTTGCTTCCAGTAGCCAGTTGGTGGAAGTGTCCTGCCTGATTATCCAGTTAGTTGAGGAACAAACCAAGGAACACAGTAAGAACCCTTTTCTCAGGAAGAGAGAACTTGAGCAGATGGTGACACAAGCAGCTGCACAGCAAATCCAGCATTCTTTACCCAGGTGGGGGGACAGTTAGCCCTTCAACATCTACTATCTTTTCTCCTTTAGACCACAAGTTACAGGATCATATGAAGAAAAAAACATTTCCTATCACACAGGAATGAATGAAAGATGAGGCTTGAATGGAGTTGTCCGGCCTTGCTCACTGAATCAGGTATTTTAGTGGGCCTCAGGTGGTGCTGCTCCCATTCTGCCAAGGTGAAAAGGACTCAAAAGGGCCCCAAAAACTGAACTTTGGGGATCTTCCTAAAGGAATCCACTTAATTTCATGATTTTCAGACTTATCAGGAAGCCAGCTTGGGCAGGTGTTTGGTTTTGTTTTTGTTTTTTTGTGTGTGAGGTGATAAGTGTTTGTTGTTTTTTAAAAAATGTTTTAAATTTTTGTCTTTATTTGTTTTTTTAATGTTACATTAAAAAAATATGAGATCCCCATATCCCCCCCACCCCCCTCACCCCACTTCCCCCCGATAACAACAATCTCCTCCATCATCATGGACATTCATTGTACTTGGTGAATATATCTCTGAGCACTGCTGCACCTCATGGTCAATGGTCCACATCATAGCCCACACTCTCCCACAGTCCACCCAGTGGGCCATGGGAGGACATACAATGTCCAGTAACTGTCCCTGCAGCAGCACCCAGGACAGCTCCAACCCCCGAAAATGCCCCCACATCACATCTCTTCCTCCCACTCCCTACCCCCAGCAGCCACCATGGCCACTTTCTCCACACCAATGCCACATTTTCTTCAATTACTAATCACAATAGTTCATGAATAGAATATCAGTAAGTCCACTCTAATCCACACTCTATTCCTCCATCCTGTGGACCTTGGAATGGTTGTGTCCACTCCACAACTATGTCAAGAGGGGGCTTAGATTCCACAAGGATGCTGGATGCAATTCTCCTGCTTTCATTTGTAGGCACTCTTGGTTCCCTGGTGTGATGGTTGACCTTCTTCACCTCCATGTTAGCTGAGTGGGGTAAGTCCCATAAACCAGAGTGTAGGAGTTGCAAGTCTGTTGAGGCTCAGGGCCTGGCTATCACATGGTCAGTCCAGAGATTCAGGTCCCCTAGGTATATATTAAACCCCAGTACCAACAGTTCCAGTAAAACTAACAGGAGAGGCTTGTGGACAAAGATCACATCTGAGTCCAGCTCCATCACACAGAAACACAAACTCCAAAGTAGGGCCAACTGACATGGCACTGAACCCCATCTGCCATGACCATAGAACCTGTGGGTCTCTGTAGCCCTCAGAAGAACCAATACCTGAGGTTGTATCTACTTTATCTGTCTCTGGGACTCTACTGAGGTGTGCATAAGGGCAACCCCTCCAATAACCTCCTGGCTCTTTTTGGAGACTCATAGCCATATAAACTCACTTGTCCTTTCCATTTCCCCCTCTTATTCAGATCAAAAAGCATTTTTAACTCCTGCTATTATATGTAGATTGAGATATTCTGCTGGTCAGAGTTGACCCTTTTATTCAAGGTCATTTTCTAGGTACATCATCAGCTGGTACTTGGTAATAATCCCTTGGCGCCAGGGAGGCTCACCCCAGGAGTCATGTTCCACACTGGGGGGAAGGCAACACATTTACATGCTGAGTTTGGCTTTGGGACTGGCTACATTTAAGCAACACAGAGGTTCTCAGGAGGTAACTCTTAGGCACCCTGTGGCTCTAGGCCGTGTTCTTATTTCAGGTGCACAGGCTTACAAGCATAGTCATTAGTATCAAGGGCTCATTGTTGGACTTTCATTCTTCTTGGGTCTTTGCCATTGCTCTTGGGGGATTGTTGCTGTCCCTTTAGGGACTGTAATAGAGCTCCCCTGGCATGGAACTCAGCACTCCCTCAGTTGTTTTTTTCAATTGTATCCACTATGAAAATATCCAAACATTTTTATGTACCCTGGATATATCCCCTGTAGAACTCCCTACCAACCATGTGTCCTCTGTCAATAACATCCCACACCAGTACTCCTCCCCTGCCATTGTTGAACTTCTCTGTGATCCAAAACTTCTTGAAAAATGAAGCCCAATATATTGCCAGGTTCCATTAATAGTAAAATGGAAATAGTGATGAGTTTAAAGGTTAGATATAGAATTCATATTAATTTAGAAAAATTAAGGTAAAAATAAATTGGGGTATCAAAAAATTAAAAAATGAAAAAGCTTTGTTTTTGATGTTTTGCCTTCCATCACTGCAATAAGTGTTGCCCCGTATGCAAATTGACAAGGCAACTACTTCCGTCTTTTCCTCAGTGTCTATGTCCTATCTTTTTCTTTTCTTTTTTCTAATTATTAAGCTTATCTTCACAAAAGTTTTAGATCAAAGTAATTCATATATACAATATACAGTACTCCCACATATCCAACATAAAATCCTTTTCCCTTCCACAGCAATAATCTTTTTACATATTCATACTATATTTACTGAAACTGATGTACAATTTTGAGACAATAGCTTTCAAACAAGGTAACATTTGTGTTTACATTGTGGTTTATATTTTAGACTATACAATTTTCTAAATTTTTAGTTATCTTATGTTTTACATTATGATTTACATTGTAGCCTATCAGCCCCTATATATTTTGGGTGTAATTTAACATGTCTTATATCCATCCTTGTGTACTCTTGTGGAACACTTCTATTGCCCACACAGTTACATTGCTTCCATCTATTCAATACCTCTTTCCCCCTCCCCTTAGGGCCCACAGTGGCAGTCAATCTTCATTGCTTGAAAGGCCATGTTCAGAGATACTTGCAACAGTGTTGAGGGCTTAACATGTTCAACTGCCCTAATGTTTTAGGAGCCACCATTTCTCTCGAGAGATCCAATTCCTTCTATTTGAGAACATCAGTCCTCCCCATGATGTGGGTATACCTTCAATCTCATTATATGGGTCTCTATCCAATGATATAACCCACTATGGCAAAATGAGCACTCACAAACTCCCTAGGAGCCTGTCCTACGTTGGATTATCCCCTTTAAGCATCTTAAACAGGGAACCTTCCTTATTATATATTTGAAAAAATTTCTCAGCATTATACTCTCAAACAAATACCTGACAATCTCCTATGTTTGTATGTTCCCACACCCTCCCCCCAATTTCTTGGGCAATATTACCCATCCTCCCATCCCTAGCCCCCCTCAAGCCCACAAAGCCCCACCCAAAGGTAACCCTATTTCTCCATTTTATCCCTTCCTTGTACACATACTTACCTCCAGCTTATCATAGATTTCCCCCATGTAGATGTCAACTTACATCCCTCCTCTACCCCCCAATTTACTTTAAGTCTATCATCCAGTCTCTAGCTCTCTGAGGCAGCTTGGCTTACTTATTTCATATCATTGAGGTTATGTAGTATTTGTCCTTCAATGTCTGGGTTGCTTCACTCAACATAAGGTTCTCAAGATTCATCCATGTTGTCACATGTGTTTGTAGTATATTCTTTCTTAAAGCTGAGTAGTATTCCATTGTATGTATATACCACATTTTATTTATCCATTCATCGGTTGATGGGCATTTGGGTTGATTCCAACTTTTGGCAATAGTGAATAATGCTGCTATGAACATTGGTGTGCATATATCAGTTTGTGTCTTTGTTTTCAGTTCCGCTGGGTATATACCCAGCAGCGGAATTGCTGGGTCATATGGCAAATCTATGGTTAGTTTTTGAGAAACCGCCAAACTGTCCTCCAGAAGGGTTGGATCCATCTGCATTCCCACCAGCAGTGGATGAGTGTTCCCATTCCTCCACATCCTCTCCAGCATTTGTAGTCTTCTGTTTTTTCCATAGCTGCCAATCTTATAGGAGTAAGATGGTATCTCATTGTAGTTTTGATTTGCATTTCCCTGATAGATAGAGATTTGGAACATTTTTTCATGTGCTTT
This sequence comes from Dasypus novemcinctus, assembly GCF_030445035.2. Taxonomy (NCBI): domain Eukaryota; kingdom Metazoa; phylum Chordata; class Mammalia; order Cingulata; family Dasypodidae; genus Dasypus; species Dasypus novemcinctus. Next base: position 15,532,791 of record NC_080686.1, read on the forward strand.
TTAGCCATTTGTATTTCTTCTTTGGAGAAGTGTCTGTTCATATCTTTTTCCCATTTTTAAAATGGATTGTTAATCTTTTTATTTTCAAGATATAGGAGTTCTTTGTATATGCAGGTTATAAGTCTCCTAACAGATATATGGTTTCCAAATATTTTCTCCCATTGTGTAGGCTCTCTTTTCACTTTCTTGACAAACTCCTTTGAGGAGCAGAAGGCTTTAATTTTAAGGAAGTTCCATTTATCTATTTGTTCTTTTGTTGCTTGTGCTTTTGGTGTGATGTTCATGAAGCCATTTCCTATTACAAAATCTTGTAGATGTTTCCCTACACTGCTTTCCAAAGTCTTTATGGTCTTGGCTCTTATATTTAGGTCTTTGATCCATCTTGAGTTGATTTTTGTACAAGGTGTGAGATGGTAATCCTCTTTCATTCTTTTACATATGGATATCCAGTTCTCCAGGCACCATTTGTTGAATAGGCCATTCTCCCCCAGTTGAGAGGGTTTGGTGGCTTTATTGAATATTATATGACTATATATATGAGGATATATATCAGAACTCTCAATTTGGTTCCATTGGTCTGTGTGTCTCTCCTTGTGCCTTTACCATGCTGTTTTCACTACTGTAGCTTTGTAGTATGTATTGAAGTCAGGTAGTGTGATTCCTCCAAATTCGTTTTCCTTTTTCAATATGTCTTTGGCTATTCGGGACCTCTTTCCTTTCCAAATAAATTTCATAGCTTGTTTTTCTAGTTCCTTAAAGAATGCTGTGGGGAAACGGACTTGGCCCAGTGGTTAGGGCGTCCGTCTACAACATGGGAGGTCCACAGTTCAAACCCCTGGCCTCCTTGACCCATGTGGAGCTGGCCCATGTACAGTGCTGATGCGTGCAAGGAGTGCCGTGCCACGCAAGGGTGTCCCCCGCGTAGGGGAGCCCCATGAGCAAGGAGTGCACCCCATAAGGAGAGCCGCCCAGCATGAAAGAAAGTGCAGCCTGCCCAGGAATGGCACCGCCCACACTTCCCGTGCCCTGACGACAACAGAAGTGGACAAAGAAACAAGATGCAGCAAAATAGACACAGAGAACAGACAACCGGGGGTGGGGGGGAGGGAATTAAAATAAATAAATCTTAAAAAAAAAAAAGAATGCTGTGTTGATTTTTATTGGGATTGCATTGAATGTGTAGATCACTTTTGGTAGGATAGGCATCTTAATAATATTTAGTCTTCCTATCCATGAACAGGAAATATTCTTCCATTTATGTAGGTCTTCTTTGATTTCCTTAAACAGTCTTGTGTAGCTCTTTGTGCATAAGTGTTTTACTTCTTTAGTTAAATTTATTCCTAGGTATTTTATTTTTTATTTACTATTGTAAATGGTATTTGTTTCTTGATTTCCTCTTGAGCTTGCTCATTATTGGTGTACCGAAATGCTACTTATTTTTGCGCATTGATGTTATAACCTGCAACTTTACTAAATGCCTTTGTGAGTTCTAGAAGCTTTGTTGTAGACCTCTCAGGGTTTCCTATGTATAGGATCATGTCATCTGCAAATAATGAAATTTTGACTTCTTCCTTTCCAATTTGAATGCCTTTTACATCTGGTTCTTGTCTCAGTGCTCGAGCAAGTACTTCTAAGACAATATTAAATAGAAGGGGTGATAGTGGTTATCCTTGTCTTGTTCCTGATATTAGAGGGAATGATTTTAGGATTTCACCATTGTAAATGATGTTGGCTGTGGGTTTTTCATAGATACTCTTTATCATGTTCAAAAAATTTCCTTGTATTCCGATCTTTTGGAGTGTTTTTATTAAGAAAGGGTGCTGTATTTTGTCAAATGCTTTTTCTGCATGTATAGATACAATCATGTGATTTTTTCCCTTCAATCTGTTTATATGGTGTATTACATTGATTGCTTTTCTTATGTTGAACCATCCTTGCATACCTGGAATGAATCCCATTTGGTCATGTTGTATAATCCATTTAACGTGTTGTTGAATACAGTTAACAAGTATTTTGTTGAGGATTTTTGCATCTAGGTTTATTAGATAAATTGGTCTGTAATTTTCCTTTATTGTGGTGTCTTTGTTTGGCTTTGGTACTAGGGTAATGTTGGCATCAAAGAATGAGTTAGGTAATGTTCCTTCTGTTTCAATTTTTTTGGAAGAGTTTCAGCAGGATTGGCGTTAGTTCTTTCCAGAATGTTTTGTAGAATTCACCTGTGAAGCCATCTGACCCAGGGCTCTTCTTAGTTGGGAGGTTTTTAATGATTGATTCTATCTCTTTACTTGTGATTGATTTGTTGAGATCATCAATTTCTTCTTTCATCAATATAGGCTGCTTATGTGTTTCTAGGAATTTGTCCATTTCCTCTGAATTGTCATTTTTGTTGGAATATAGTTTTTCAAAGTATCCTTTTATGATAGTCTTTATTTCTGTGGGGTCAGTGGCGATATCTCCTTTCTCATTTCTTATTTTGTGTATTTGCATCTTCTCTCTTTTTTTCTTTGTTAGTCTAGCTAAGGGTTTGTCAATTTTATTGACCTTCTCAAAGAACCAGCTCTTGGTCTTGTTTATCTTTTCAAGTGCTTCTTATTTTCTATTTCATTTAGTTCTGCTCTTATCTTTGTTCTTTCTTTCTTTCTTCTTCCTGTGGGGTTACTTTGTTGTTTTTTTACTAATTCCTCCAAATGTGCAGTTAGTTCTTCAATTTTTGCTCCTTCTTCTTTTTTGATGTATGCATTTATGGCTATAAATTTCCCTCTCAGTACTGCTTTTGCTGCATCCCATAAGTTTTGGTATGTTGTGTAATCATTATCATTTGTTTCAAGGTAGTTATTGATTTCTTTTGAGATTTCCTCTTTGACCCACTGTTTTTCTAAGAGTGTGCTGTTTAATTTCCATATCTTGGTGTGAAATCTGGGCCTCTGGCCCTTGCAGATTTCCAGCTTCACTCCACTGTGGTCAGAGATATTATTTTGTATGATTTTGATCTTTCTGAATTCATTGAGCCTATCTTTGTGCCCTAGCATATGGTCTATCTTGGAGAATGATCCATGTGCACTTGAGAACAATGTATATCCTGCTGTATTCGGGTGTAATGATATCTATATGTCTATTAGGTCAAGCTCCTCTAATATACTGTTCAAAGTTTTTGTTTCTTTGTTGATTCTCTTTTGAGAAGTTCTATCCAAAGTTAATAGTGGTGTATTAAAGACTCCCACTGTAATTGTAGAGGCAACTATTCTTTCACTTGATTTTTCCAGTGTTTGCCTCACATATTTGGAGGCACCCTTGTTAGGAGCATAAATATTTATGATTGTTCATTCTTCTTGAAAGATTGTCCCTTTCACTAATATGTAGTATCCATCTTTGTCTCTCACAATTGTTTCACATTTAAAGTCTATTTTGTCTGATATTAATATAATTACTCCTGTCTTTTTTTGGTTATTGTTTTCTTATAAGATTGTTTTCAGCCCTTCACTTTCAATCTCCTTGAATCCCTGGGTCAAAGATGTGCTTCCTGTAGACAGCATATAGATGGATCATATTTCCTTATCCAGTCTTCCAGTCTGAATCTTTTGACAGGTGAGTTTAATCCATTGACAGTCAGTGTTATTACTTTTAAGGAATTATTTATGTTAGCCATATTTTGTTTGTTTGTTTTTCCTTCTCTTTTTGTCTTTTTTGTTGCTCTTACACTCTCTTCCAACTTTGCCTCTCCTGTTTTTTTCTTTCTTCCTGCAGAACTCCCTTTAATATTTCTTGAAGGGCAGGGTTCTTGTTGGCATACTCTTTTAATTTATGTTTATCTGTGAATATTTTGAACTCTCCATCATTTTTTAATGCTAGCTTTGCTGGGTAGAGTATTCTTGGTTGGAAATTTTTTTTCTTTTAGTACCTTGACTATATCATAACACTTCCTTCTTGCCTCCATGGTTTCAGATGAGAAATCAGCACTTAATCTTATGGAGCCTCCTTTGCATGTGATGGTTCTCTTTTCTCTTGCTGCTTTTAGTATTTCCTCTTTGTCCTGAGCATTGGATAATTTGACAAGTATATGTCTTGGGGTGGGCCTGTTGGGATTTATGGTGTTTGGGGTGCATTGTGCTTCCTGGACATGTACATCCTTCTCCCTCAGTAGATTTGGGAAGTTTTCAGCCATGATTTCCTCCAACACCCCTTCTGTCCCCTTTCCCTTCTCTTCTCCTTCTGGGAGGCCTATAATATGTATGTTTGTGTGTTTTGCATTGTCATTCAGGTCCCTAAGTCCCAGCTGGATTTTTTCTCTTTTTATCGATCAGTTCTACTATCTGTTTGATTTCCAATGTACTGTCTTCCACATTGCTAGTTCTCTCTTCTGCCTCTTCTAATCTGCTGCTATTTGCTGCGAGTGTATTTTTGATTTTTTGAACTGTGGTGTTCATCACCATTGTATCTGTTATCTTTTTGTGTATGTCTGCAATTTCCTCTCCAAATGTTTTCTTCATAATATTAATCTCTTCCTTTACTTCATTAAGTTGGTCTCTAATATATGTTTTGAGATCTTTAATTACTTGTCTGATGTTCTGATTCTATTCCTGGTTTTTAGTTTATCCATTGGATTCAGCCATGTTTTCCTGATTATTCATTTGATTAGTAGTTTTTTGTTGCTGTCTGGTCATCATTTTATCTTGATGGGTTTAATCAGTTCCTTAGCTTCTTTGTCTAGTCTTGGGTATTAATTAGTTGTTGTTCATGCATAAGTGTTATGTCTTCTCTTTGTCACTTTGTTCTTCTTACTCTATTTTCTTGTTGCTGGCTAAATTCACTTTGAAGGAAAATATTAGGGCCAGGGAAAGCAAAATGAGTAAGAAAAGAAAATGTATCAAGTAGTATTGGTAATAAATGTTAACAGAGCAACAATGTGAGCTCTAGGAGAATGGATATTCATGTAAGTTGTGTAGAGTTATAGTAGTAAGTAGAGTACCTATAATGAGACAGTCAACTGAATATGGGGAGGAATATAGTATGAATTAAAAGGCCAGTGTTTTCATGAGAGAGGGAAAGAGAAAAGAAAGGCAGTAATATCAAGAGTGGATAAAAGAAAGAAAACAGGACAAAGGTATTAGAAAAAGTCAGACAATTTGGGGGTCAAAGAAAGGGAGGTGGAATGTAAGAGAAACAGTAGATGATGGAGGATAGAAAGATGTAGGGGAAAGGAGATAGTGTAGGTGGTCAAAATCAATACACACAGAAAAGAGGAAATGGAGGATGAGGAAACACAGCAAATGTGAAGCGCTCCCTGCAGCACCTATTATATAAAGAAAATAAAATAAAAAAGAAGAAAAAGAGAGAAAAGAAAAAAAAAAGAGAAGTGAAAAGGGTGGGACAAAGAAAAGGGGAGGGGAACAAGTAAGAAAAAGAAAAGGAGAAAAAAAACTAAATAAATGAAAAAGGACCTTGGGGAATAAAATGGGAGGAAAGACCAGGAGACAATGCAATATTAGTAACCATAACAAAAAACAAAAAACAAACAAACAAAAAACAACGTTTCAAGCTAGGAATCCTCTTTGCAGTTAAATAATATGGTTAGGGATCTGACCTTCCCCCTTTCTCCCTTCCTCACTTCTCTCTCTCCCAGGGCAACAGGAAAGCTGCCTGAGAGGTCTGGTAGGAGATTCAAGTAGGTCCTTCTTGAACCAACTCAACACAAAAGACTATGACTCTTTATTTTCACTGTGAGAGCAACTACACCTCACCAGAAACCCCAAATATGCTACTGGAAGCTTGGATATCACCTCCTACAGTTCCTTCTCCTTAGGTTTGCTAGGAGAGGTCTAATTGATTTTCTGACTCCACTTTCTCCCAGATTAAGTTTCCTATCCCAGGACATTTAGGTAAATTGGGCTTCCTCAATAGATTTGCTTCTCCTTCCCAGACTCTCCCCAAGTCAGCTGGTACACTCCTCCAAGTTCAAGGAGAGAGAGAGAGAGAGAGGAAAAAAACCAACACTAAACATGGAGGGCTAGGGTAATCAAGGACCTCAGATGGACCTCAGGGTGTGGTGGATTCAGGGATGGGAATTCCGTGATATTGCAGACTCAGGGTGTGTGAGTCTCTGGAGCATGGGCCACCAGGGTTTAGGGGACACAGACCTGGGAACCAGGTATCCTGTTAACATGGGGCCTGGGAGCACTGCAGTGCAACATAGCCTTCAGGGATCACAGAGGCCAGGCCGCCAGCCCTAGAAGGAGGGGTCCAACCCACAACTTCTGACCTCTGTGTCAGAAACCCAAAATTCCACCTCTCACAAGAATCTCTTCCATCACTGTCTCACCAAATAGACATCCAGACACCTCCTGCCCTGCAAGTCCCTGAAACAGCCCACTCAGGGCTTGGAAACTCCCTAGCACAGCAAAAGACCCAAAATTCTACCTCTTGCAAGAATCTCCTCTGTCACCGTCCCACTAAATCGACATCCAGACATCTCCTGCCCTGCAAGCACCCAAAACAGCCCGGTCCAGCAGAACTCCAACCCTACTCAGCTGCTTCTTTGCAGGAGAGATTATGAGGGGCACTCACTCAGATGCCATCTTGCCCTGCCTCCATGTTTGTTGTTTTTTGGGCAGGTGTTTTTGAGGTATCGGGAATTGAACCTGGAATCCTGGAATCTCTTACATGGAAAGCAGGTGCCCAACCAGTGGGCTACAGCCATCCCTCCTGGGCAGATTTCAATGTGTGACCTTGACATGCATCTAACACAGGAAGACCTTCTAAAGTTTAGGGGGTGGGTGTGAACGTGTAAATAAGACTACACCTACAGTGGAGCACGTGTTTCCTAATCCTGTTTTTTCCTTGTGTCGGAGCTGCTGCTTTTCAGACTTGGTCTTAGTATACCTGGGCTTTGAGGACTGCCAATGTAAAGAAATCGCATTGCCCCCCTACCAACCCCTATTCCCCACTCCACTTTTGAAGGGGAATAGCCAAACAGTTTGCTCTATAATCCCTGAGCATGTCTTCCAAACACAAAGTGCTTTGAGAAAGCCTAGAGTGAAGTTCCCATTTAAAGATAAGGAACTAATGGGCTTGAGGGAGGGGGAAAGTGTGTCTGTAAATGTGTGGCTCATCCATGGGAGGATACACAAGAAAACGGCAGGAGAGCCATGAACTGGGGGTCAACAGGTACCATTGTTCATTCAAAAAACAAATAAAATCAAAGACCCTGTATGTTTTAAAAGATTTCTTTTAAAGTTTTTATCTTAAAAAAGAGTGAGTGAGCTCAGTAAATTAAAACTAATTGCAAAGGAGTGATGATGATAAATTGGGTTTGAAATAAGTTATTGAGTGACTGCGTTATTTTTTTAAATCAATTTTATTGAAATGTATTCATAAACCACATAATCCATCCAAAGTGTACAATTAACAGCATTTAGTGTAATCACAGAGTTGTGTATTCATCACTGTAAGCAATTTTAGAGCATTTTCATTATTCCCAAATGAAAAACCTTCCACCCCTTAGTAGTCACCTCTCAATCCCTCGGTCCTTCCCCTGCCATGCATAACTCCTAATCTATTTCCATCTCTATAAATTTTTTTTGTATTTAAATTTTCTATAGATGGAGTCAAATAATATGCAGTACTTTGTGTCTAGTTTCTTTTACTTAGCATACTTCCTTTCTTTCTTATTTTTTTTCCATTGATGGAAGAATATTAATACAGTACTATACCCCAGGGTTCTTAGTTTGCTAGTGTTGTATTTTTACCCAAATATCACGCTATTATTAACATCTCGTAACATTACTGTACATTTGTTCTTCAGAGAAAAACACTCCTATATATGCACTATTAACTGTACTCATTTTCCACATGAGGGTTTGCTGTACTGTACAGTCCCCTGTTTCATTTTTTTAGCTTTTCTTCTAGTGATAGACATGGCCTTAGAGTTTCCCTTTCAACCATATCATACCCAAATATCTGTACGGCTAATTACAAATACTACAATGAACTCCCGACATTTCTATCCCTTTCTAAATATTTATAAACAACCTTTTGACCAATTCAGCACAGATTAAGCCTGGGCTTTCCATTCTCTATTCTCGTTCTGTCTTCTGGTGGCCTATATTTTGGCCATTAGCACTATGAGTCTGTTCATTATATTTAGTTTATAATGATGAAATCATGCCATATTTGTCCTTTTGTGCCTTGCTTGCTTCACTCAGCATAATGTCCTCTAGGCTCATCCATGTTGTCATATGCTGTGTGAGTTGATTTCTTCTTACAGCTGAATAATATCCCACTGTGTAAATATATATATATATTACATATACAAATATACATGTATATGTAAATATATATATATATATATACCACAAATTGTTTATCAGCTGATGGACACCTGGCTTGTTTCCATCTTTCGGCAATTGTGAGTAATGCCCCTATAAACATCAGTGTTCAGATGACTGTTTGTGTCCTTGCTCTCAGTTCTTCTGCGTATATACTTAATAATAGTAGTGATATTGCCAGGTGACATGGCAGATCTATATTTAGTTTCCTTAGGAACTGTCAAAAAGTTTTCCAAAGTGGGTGTACAAATCTACATTCCCACCAACAATGAGTAAGCATTCTTATTTTTCCCCATCCTTTCCAACACTTTAGTTTTCTGGTTTTTTAAAAACAGTGGCTGTTCTAATAGGTGTGAAATGATATCTCATAGCTTTTTTTTTTTTTAGGAGGTCCTGGGATTGAACCCAGGACCTTGTAAACAGGAAGCAGGTGCTCAACCACTGAGCTACACCTGCTCCCCAATATCTCATCATTTTGATTTGCATTTCCCTAATAACTAGTGATTTTGAACATCTCCCCATGTTTTTTTTGTCATTTGCATTTCCTCTTTGGAAAAATGTCCAAGTCTTTTGCCTATTTTTCAGGTGGGTCATTGGGCTGTTTATTGTTGAGTTGTAGGCTCTCTTTATATACCATGAATATTAAGCCCTAGTTGGATGTGACCTCCATGTATTTTCTCCCATTGAGTCAGCTGCCTTTTCACCCTTTTGACAAAGTCCTTGAGGTGCAAAAGTGTTTAATTTTGTAAAGGTTCCTTTTATCTATTTTTTCTTTTGTCATTTGTACTTTGAACGTGAAGTGTAAGAACTCATTTCCTACCACCAAATCCTGAAGTTGTTTTCCTACATTTTCTTCTAGTAGTCTTAGGTACTTGCTTTTATATTTAGCCCTTGATCCATTTGGAATTGATTCTTGCATGGAGAATGAGATCAGGGTCCTCTTTCCATCTTTTGGTTATGGATATCCAGTTCTCCCAGCACTGTCTGTTGAAGAGACTCTTCTGTTTCAGTAAAGTAGATTTGGTAGGCTTGTCAAAAATCAGTTGAGGTAGCAGATATAGCTCAAGTGGTCGAGTGCCTGCTTCCCATGTACAAGGTTTTGGGTTTGATCCCCAGAATCTCCTAAATACAAATCAAAACAAACAAGCAAACAAATGAAAACACCAACTCAGGGGAGTGGGTGTAGCTCAGGGGCTGAGCCCCAGCTTGCCGCATGTGAGGTCCAGGTTCAATCCCCACCCCCAGTATCTCAAAAAAAATACCAGTTGACCATGGAGATGAGAGTCTATTTCTGAGCTATCACTTCAATTCCATCGATCAGCATGTCTATCTTTATGCCAATACCATGCTGCATTGTTTTTTAAAAATTTATTTTATTTTTTTATTTCTCCCTCCCCCCTCATTTTGTGCTCACTGCCTGCTCTCTGTGTGTTCTTCTGTGTCTTCTTTCTTCTCTTTAGGCCTCACCAAGAATGATCCTGGGACCTTCCAGAGTGAGAGAGAGGTGCTCAATCTTTCATGCCCCCTTGGCTCCCTGGTCTGCTGCATCTCTTATTGTCTCTTCCTTGTGCCTCTTTTTGTTGCATCATCTTGCTGTGCCAGCTCTCTGTGCAGGCCAGCATTCCTGCAGGGACCAGCATTCCTTCATGGACCAGCACTCCAAGTGAGCCAGCACTCTGCATGGACCAGCACTCTGCTCAGCCCAGCTCACCATATGTGCCAGCATGCCTTTCACCAGGAGGCCCCAGGAATTGAACCCTGGACTTCCTATATGTTAGATGGGACTCCAATCACTGGAGCCACATCCATTTCCCACCATACTGTTTTGACTGCTGTTGCTTTGTAATATGCTTTAAGGTCAGGAAGCATGAGTGGTCCAATTTTGCTCTTCTGTTTTAGGAAGTTTTAGGCTATTTGGATGCTCTTCCATTTCCAAATAAATTTGGTAACTGACATTTCCATTTCTGTAAAGTGGGCTGTCGGAGTTTTGATTGGGATTGTGTTGAAGCTATAAATCCATTTGGGTAGAATTGACATTTTAATGATATTTAGTCTTCCAATCTATTAACATGGAATATTCTCCCATTTGTTTAGATCTTCTTTGATTTCTTTTAGCACTGTTCTGTAGTTTTCTGAGGATAGGTCTTTACACCCCTGGTTAAATTAATTCATAGGTGTTTAATTCTTTGTGTTGCTATTGTAAGTGGAATTTTTTTTTCTTGGTTTCCTACTCAAATTGTTCATTACTAGTATATAAAAAAACTACTGATTTTTTGTGTTGGTCTACCTGGCCAAACTCATTTATTAGCTCTAGTAGCTTTGTCATGGATATTTCAGAATTTTCTAAATATAGGATCATGTCATCTAGCAAATTGTGTGATTTTTACTTTCTCTTTTCCAATTTGGATGCCTCTTTTCTTTTTCTTGCCTAGTTTCTCTAGCTAGAACTTCTAGCACAATGTTGAATACAAGTGGTAATAGTGGAGCAACCTTGTCTTGTTCCTGACTTAAGAGGGAAGGATTTCAACCTTTCCCCATTGAGTATGATGTTGGCTGTGGGTTTTTCATATATACCCTGTATTATGCTAAGGAACTTTAATTCTATTCCTATCTTTTGAAGTGTTTTTATCAAGAAATGATGCTGGATTTTATCAAATGCCTTTCTGCATTGATTCAGATGATCATGTGCTGTTTTCCCTCTTCAATTTGTTAATGTGGTGCATTACATTAATTGATTTTCTTGTATTGAACCACCCTTGTATACCAGAAATAAAACACTCTTGACTGTGGTGTATAATTCTTTTAATATATTGCTGGATTTGATTTGCAAGTATTTTGTTGAAAATCTTTACACCTATAATCATTGGAAAGATTGATGTATTATTTTATATTCTTGTAATATCTTTATTTGGTTTGGGTATTAGGGTTATGTTGGCTTCATAAAATGAGTTGGGTATTTTCCTTCCTCTTCAATTTTTTTTTGGAATAGTTTAAGCAGGAATGTTATGAGTTCCTCTCAAAATCCTTGGTAGAATTCATCTGTGAAGCCATCTTGTCCTGGGCTTTTCTTTGTTGATTTTTTTTTTAAGATTTATTTATTTCTCCCCCCTCACTCCATTGTCTGCTCTCTGCATCCATTTGCTGTGTGTTCTTCTGTTCCTGCTTGTATTCTCTTTAGACAGCTCCAGGAACTGATCCTGGGACCTTCTGGAGTGGGAGAGAGGCAATCATTCTCTTGTACCACCTCAGCTCCCTGTTCTGCTGTTTCTTATTGTTTCTCTTCTGTGTCTCTTTTTGTTGCATCATCCTGCTGCATTAGTTCTCTGCATTGGCCAGCACTCCTGTGAGGGGCGGCACTCCTGCACGGGGTGGCACTCCACATGGGCTGGCACTCTGTGTGGGGTAGCTCACCATGTGGGCCAGCTTGCCTTCACCAGGAGGCCTTGGGTATCGAACCCTGGACCTCCTATATGGTAGATGGGAGCCCAATTGCTTGAGCCACATCCACTTCCCTTGTTGAGATATTTTTGATGACTGTTTCAATGTCTTTATTTGTGATTGATTTGGTGAGGTCTTATATTACTTCTAGAGTCAATGTAGGTTGTTTGTGCATGTCTAGGAATTTGTCCATTTTATTTAGGTTGTCTAATTTGTTGTCATACAGTTTTTCATAATATCCTTTTATGACCTTTTTATTTCTGCAGGGTCAATAGTAATATCTCCTTTTCATTCCTAATTTTATTTATTTGCACCTTCTCTCATTTTTTTCTTTGTTATTCTAGCTAACGGCTGGTCAATTTTATTGATATTTTCAAAGAACCAGCTTTTGATTTTGTTGAATCTCTCTATTGTTTTTTTGTTCTCAGTTTCATTTATTTCTGCTCTAATCTTTATCACTTTCCTTTTACTTGATTTGGGATTAGTTTGCCACTCTTTTAGTTCCTCCAGGTGTTCAGTTAAGTCTTTGATTTTAGCTCTTTCTTCCTTACTTAATATAGGCATTTAAGACTATAAATTTCTCTCTCAGCACTGCCTTTGCTGCATCCCAGGAGTTTTGATAAGTTGTACTTTTATTTTCATTCATCCAAAGATATTTACTAATTTCTCTTGCAATTTCTTCTTTGTCCCAGTGTTTCTTTAAAAGTGTGTTTTTTTACCCTCCCTATATTTGCAAATTTCCCATTTCCTATGTTTTATTAATTTCTAGCTCCATTCCATTATGATCAGAGAAGGTGCTTTGTATAATTGCAGTCTTTTAAAATTTATTGAGCCAACATTTGGTTTATTCTGGAGAAAGACTCCAAGAACGCTTGAGCAGAATGTATAACCTGCTGTTTTATGGTGCAATATGCTGTATATGTTTATTAGGTCTAGCTAACATATCATATTGTTCAAGTTCTCTGTTTCCTTCTCGGTCCTCTGTCTAGTTGTTCTATCTATTGATGTGTGTGGTGTTTCCAACTGCTGAAGTCTCCAACAATTATTGTAGAGATGTCCCTTCTCCTTTCAGTTTTTCCAGAGTTTGCCTCATGTTTGGGGCAGCCTGGTTAGGTGCATAGATATTTATGACTTTTATTTCTTCCTGGTGGACTACTCCTTTTATTAATACATTATAGTCTTTGCATCTCTTATAACATCTTTACAATTAAAGTTTCTTTTGTCCAATATTAGTATAACTACTCCTACTTTTCTTTTCTTTTCTTTTTTTTTTTTTTGGTTACTGTTTGCATGATATATCTTTTCCCAATCTTTCTCTTTCAGTCTATTTTTATCCTTGGGTCTAAGGTGAGTCTCCTGCAGATAGCATATGGATGGCTTATATATTTTTATCCATTCTGTTAGCCTTTGTCTTTTGATTGGGGAATTTAATCTATTAGCATTCATGTTATTACTATAAAAGTATATCTTATTTTGACCATTTTATCCTTTGGATTTCATATGTTTTATCTTATTTTTGTCTGTCTTTTTACCCTTCTTAGTACCGTTTCTGATAATCTTCATTTCCATACTCTTCTCCAAATCTATCCCTCAGGTGTTTTCCTTTTAACCTGCAGAACTACCTTTAACAATTCTTGTTTGTTTACAATCTCTCTTAGTTTCTGTTTATCTGTGAATATTTTAAATTCATCCTCATTTTTGAAGGATAATTTTTTTTGACTGTTAAAAGATTTATTTTAAAAAACAACAGATATTGAAACATAGCTTTCGGGTTTTTTTTTTAAGATTTATTTTTTATTTATTTCTCTTCCCTCCCCGCCCCCCCCCCCCCCCCGCGCCCCAGTTATCTGCTCTCTGTGTCCATTCGCTGTGTGTTCTTCTGTGACTACTTCTATCCTGATCAGCAGCACCAGGAATCTGTATTTCTTTTCGTTGTGTCATCTTGTGTCAGCTCTCCGTGTGTGTGCAGCACCATTCCTGGGCTGGCTGCACTTTCTTTCACCCTGGGCAACTCTCCTTACGGGGGCGCACTCCTTGCGTGTGGGGCTCCCCTACGTGGGGGACACCCCTGCGTGGCACAGCACTCCTTGTGCGCATCAGCACTGCGCATGGGCCACCACCACAAGGGTCAAGGAGGCCCTGAGCTTGGACCGTGGACCTCCCATGTGGTAGGTGGACACCCTATCCATTGGGCCAAGTCTGCTTCCCCATGAAACATAGCTTTCAAACATGGTTCCATTTTGGTTTACATTTTAGACTACAATTTTTAAAATTTTTAGTTACCTTATGTTTTACATTATGGTTTACATTTTTTTAAATTGAAGCATATCATTCATACGTGAACACACACAAACAATAAGTGTATAATAAAGAGCACAAACTTACAAAATAAACATACATAACATCACACGGGGGTCTCACACATCACTCCTCCACCAACTCTTTGCATTGGTGTGAAACATTTGTTACAAACTATGTAAGAGCATTGTGAAAATATCACTACCAACTATATTCCTTATCTTATATTTGGTGTGTTTTCTCCCCAACCCATACTATTTTTTAAAAATGTATTTTTGTTACAGATATTGTGAACTTACAAAACAATCATACAGATGTGTAAATTTCCCATACAACTCCACACCGTGGTGGAACAATTGTTACAGATTATGAGATAATATCATCAGACTATTACCACCAATCATGGCCATAGCATACATTTGGCACACTTTTTTCATACACCTCCATTATCGACACAGTATAGCTTGGCATTAATGCAAGAATATTATAGGATTGCTGTTAACCACAGTCTATAGGTCACACTAATTGTAGTTTTCCCATGTTTCTCCATATTCCCATCACCCTGCAATAGTGATGTACATCTCCTCCAGCTCACAGAAAGACTCTCTTGCATTTGTACCTTAACCACAATTCTCAACTGCCTCTGGGCTCACTGTGTTATTCAGTCCCTAGATTATTCTTCAGCTTTCTTTCTATTGACATTTACTCCCCCAGACTACCTTTTCCATTCGCAATCCCATTTATAAGCCAGTTGTTACTCACTCTAATGTGTTACTATCAACTCTATCCATCTCCACACTTTTACAGTCAAGTTAATTAAAACTTGAAGGATAATTTTGCTGGATAAAGAATTCTTGGCTAGCAGTTTTTCTCTTTCAGTGTCTTAAATATATCATACCACTGTCTTTTCACCTCCATGGTTTCTCATGAGAAATCCATATTAAGTGTTACGAGACATCCCTTACATGTGATGGATCACATTTTTCTTTTTTTTTTTCAGAAATCTTTCTTTAACATTTGACATTCTGAATAGTGAATGTCTTGGAGCAGGTCAATTCAGATTTATTCTGTTTGGAGTATGCTGGGTTTCTTGGGTATGTGTATTCATGTCTTTCATCAGAGTTGGGAAATTTTCAGTCACTATTTCCTCAAATACTCTTTCTGTATCAAATACTCTTTCTTTTCCTTCTGGAACTCCCATGACATATGTTGGTGCACTTCATACTATCATTCAATTCCCTACTCTCCTGCTCATTTTTTTCTCCATTCTTTTTTCTATCTTCTGTCTTTTCAATTTCAGCTGTTCTGTGTTCTAATTTGCTAATTCTTTCTTCTGCCAGTTCTAATCTGTTGTTGTGTGCATCTAATATATTTTTAATCTCATCCATTGTGTCTTTCATTCCCATAAGCTCTGTTATTTTTCTATTCAAACTTTTAAATTCTTCTTTGTGCTTAGGTAGTGTCATTCTAATGTCCTTTATCGCTTTAGTCATATTTTCCTTCAACTCCTTGAATTGATTTAGGAGATTTGTATGAACATCATTGATTAGGTATTTCAAATCTTGTGTCTCATCTGGCACTTTGATTTGTTCCTTTTTTTTTTTTTTTTTTCAGTGAGAAGGTGATTTATTGCAAATGCACAAGCAAGGAACTGGGAGAATCTTCCCAAAACCAGTTCAAAGTGAGAATGGGAACTTGAATTTTTATAGGGAAAAACCCAGGGGAGAGATGAAAAGAAAAGCAAGTAAAAAACAAGAAACAAGTGATGACTTTAGACCTTCCAGGTGTCTTGTGAGGAGGGTACTTGCAATTTTCCAGTCCTGTGTCGTCTCAAGCACGTTAAACTCATAACGGTTGTGCCAGTTTCAGTGATTTATCAGTGACAGTTTAGATTCAGATATTGGTGCTTCTGATGCTGTTCTCTGGTTTTGCCTTCAGTTGATATTTTATTATTCTTATTCCTGTAAGCAGAACTGGGAAGGTCTGGTTGAAGTCCTCTTGGGAGCGCTGTGCGGGCGGGACACGGGGTTCCCAAGGGCGGGCGAGCGCTCCCTGCAGCCCCCGACCGCCCCGACACCGCATTCCTCCTGCCCCTTGATTTGTTTCTTTGCCTGTATTTTCCTGTTTCTTAGTATGGCTTATACTTTTTTGCTGATGTATGTTGTGAGTTTACTATGGTAATCAGTTTCTCTCCCTTGGCTAAGGATTTAGTGTTGAGTGACTTTGTGTTACAACTCTTCTTTGCTTCTTGTTTCACCTTATTCTAGGTCTTTAGGATTGCCCTCATTTGTTCAAATGGCCAGGAATCCACTGATGGAGTAAAGACCAATTTCCAAGGGCCTTGGTGAGGAGACAGTAAAGGTGCTGAAAAGCCTCCTTTATTTATACATATCCCTCCTGGAGTACACTTTCCTGGCCAGCCAGCAGATTGTGCCCTTCAGCAAACCTTCTCACTCAAGGACTAGGGCAAAATGCCTGGGTGAGTGGTAGAGAATCAGTGTCCTAGAGAGTTCCCCTCAGGGCACACTATTCAGAGTTAAGTTTAGCAATTCAAATTTGTTGGTCAGCAGCTGCTCTCTTCTTTAGTCATACCCTCTGTTTTCCCAGAGAGGAGAGATTTCTTCTCTCCTCTGTCAGCAATAGCCAGACCATGTTAAAAAAAGAGGGTGTTTGCAAAGACAAGTTATCTTTAGCTCTCTTCCAGTTCCTGGGTGAAGACAATGATGTGGCCATGCCTGGTCAGAAAAGATGGGACCCGTGGGACAGAGCAGACCAAATTTGCTGGTCAAAAGTTTGATCAGCATAGACTGTGTTCCTCCTCTCTCTTTTCATGGGGCGTGGACTCCTGCAGACTTCTCAGTCTATATCTGCTGGCCGGGGACCAGAGGACCAGTCTGCTCTAAGAGTGGGGATTGGGTATCAGCAGCTGCAGGGACCTGAGTTATTCACAGATCCTCCCTACATTATCTCTTCTAGGTGGTGTCCAACCTTTTCTGGTTGAGCTTCAGAACTGTCAATACGGATAGTATCTGCCTGCCTTCTAGTTATTTTTCTTGGAAAGAAATGAACTTTGTACTGCTCTAATCCTCCATCTTCCTGGAGGTGGCTGACCCAGTTGTTCTTAAGTAGCACATTCTTTTGAGAAATAAGGAATTATTTTGTATTGTTAATAACTGATTGTCTAATTTATCAGTCACAGAGGATGTCTCTGTATCTTGGGACAGTCTGTCCCTTCTTCTGGGCAATTGCATTCCCACCCTCACCTCAAATATATAGCCCAAATGGGAGTGGCATCTTCTACATGCCACCATTCATGATTGGGAAATCCTACCCAGGCAGTTAAGTCACTATTCCTCATCAGGCCACAGTGATTGGTCCAGTCAGGGCAAGATGACCCAAGCCAGGATCTGAAGGAGCTAAATTGTCTTTGCGTAAACCTTAAAAAAAACGACAGTGTGGCAGGGTGTAGCTCAGTGGTTGAGTGTGTGCTTCCTATGCATAAGTTCCCAGGTTCAATCCCGGCTACCTCCTAAAACAAACGAACAAACAAAAAAACCCAGTATGATCCTTCCCTGGGATTCTTCTAACCACAGGTTGCATGGAGTGTCCTTTTCCTCACTAGTAATGAGACTATCAGGGGTGAGCCCACAGCTGTTCACAGCAGCCCATTGCCTTGAGAAGCACGCGTGAAGGATGGGCTTGACTGAAGATGTGAGGTGAGTGCCTGACAGACCCTCCCTCTTCAGGGCTCTACCTCCTGGTTGTTCCTAGGGCCACCTTCTCCTCTGTCCTTCTCTTGCTCTGTTTTTGTGGACCAATAAAGTTCCTATTTTTGCTTAGTCTACTTTTATTTACATTTCTCTCATTGTAACCATAGAGTTTTAATACAATTTATAAGTACATTTAGATTCTTTTACTTTCGGGTTTTCTAAAGTGTGGTATATTATAATGCAGGTAGGTGAATATCATCCATTAAGTTTCTCTGCTTTGTATCTGCTCTGCTAGGAATAAGGGAAGAGAGAAGCTCATCAGAAGGAAATTTTTCCTATTTTATTAATTGCCATAAAAAGATTTTCCCGGGAAGTGCATGTGGCTCAAGCGATTGGGCTCCCATCTTTCTTATAGAAGGTCCAGGGTGCAATTCCTGGGCCTCCCTATGAAGGCAAGTTGGCCCGTGCAGCAAGCTGGCCCATATGGAGAGATGGTCCATGTAGAGTGCTGGCCCACATGGAGTGCTGACCTGTGTGGTGTACTGGCCTGCCCAGGAGTGCTGGCCTGCATGGAGTGCTGGCCTGTGTGGAAAGCTGGTGCAGCAAGATGACGCAACAAAAAGAGACACAGAGGAGAGACAATAAGAGACACAGCAGACCAGGGAGCTGAGGTGGCGCAAGAGACTGAGTGCCTCTCTCCCACTCTAGAATGTCCCAGGATCAGTTCCTTGTGCCACCTAATGAGAATCCAAGCAGACACAGAAAAACACACAGCGAATGGACACAGAGAGCCCAAAAACAATGGGGGGAGGGAGAAATAAATTAAAAAATCTTTTTTTTAAATAAGAGATTTCCCACTAGAGGGGAGAGAATTACAAAATATAGGAAACAGAAGTAGGAAGTTATATATAATGATAGAGGTGACACATGAAGGCTAAATATGAGTTGTTTCCCAAAATCAAAAAAATAAAGTTATCTTCTAAGAGGTAAGCTATAAAACTGATATAATAAGGATCATACCAGAATCATTGAAAGCAATTAGAAAGAGACAGAATGACTCTCTGGGCTGGATGACTTTTTTCTTTTTTAATGCAGTTGCGTAATCTAAAAAATACATATATTTTAAAAACACATATAAAAGTAGAGAATAAAATTTGTTTCCTCATATATCCATGACCCAGATTCAACAATTATCTGTATCTTAAAAAACCATTTGCCTCATCTAGCTCTCTTTGTTTTTCTTTGTGGAAGTATTTTAAAGCAAATTCTAACATTATGGCATAGGAACCCTGCATACCTTGATCTGCATCTCTAAAAATTCTGCGTATTTTCTTATTTTATTAGTGATTAACATCAGTTCATGCTCCTAACAACTTTCAAATTGTAAGCACTATTATTCTTATTTTTACAGATGAGGAAACAGGCCGAGAGAAGTTATTTCATTCCGCTACTCAGCAAATATTTGCTGATCACATAAAAGTACAAAGTCAGGAGGAGTATTCTATGAAATAAGATGGAGTTCCTGGGGGTGGGGTGGGGATGGGGAGTGGGGTTTTTGGGAGCCTCTTATGTTTTTTAACGTAATGCTTTTTTGTGATCTATTTATCTTTAAAAAAAGGAATAATAATAATAATAAGACAAAGTTCCTGTCACAGAGATTACTTTTTGGTAGGGAGACATAAAACACACAAACAAATAAATAAAAAGCTTCAGAGGTGATTATTAAGGGGTTGAGCCTTTTTTGTTTCTCAGCTTTTTGTTATTATTATTATTATTGGAAAAATGAAAATGCTCTAATAATGACTGAAGTGATGAATACACAACTATGTGATTATACCAAGTACCACTGTACACTTTGGATGGGCTGTATGTTTTAAGAAGATGCATCAGTACAATTGACTAAAAAAGGCTATTGCTGAGTGAGAAAAGTGCATTAGAGGATTAAGCAGAGTAGTAGGATGGTGTAGAGGAGATTTTTAAAGATAAAGTGGCCATCAAGTTCTTCTTGGATGGGATGGCATTTGGGGTGGTGGTGGCAAGGGGATTTTTAATATGTAAGTAATTTCTTATGGTGATGAGAAATAGTTTTGAGAACATGTGAATAACTAAACTTAATAATATGGGATTTACTTCTGTAAAAGCATGTCAACAAACTTTAAACATTATAAAATGCAAATCTAAAACACAAATTATCCTGTGTGAAACATTGACCTCCCATGACTGACTTGGACTTAGATGTTATATGTTATTGAAATGAACCTCCAAGCTTTTGTTAATGCTTATAGTATGTACTCTTATTTCTTACATAATAGTGTCCTAACGTCTTCAGGAAATCCAAGAGGCTGATACTAAAAGTAGTTATTTTTTCTTCTTGAATAGTTTAAAACATACCAGTTTGAATTAGCCTTCCAATTTTCAGGGAATAAAAGGTATGCAAATAAGAGTCCCCAGAATGTTTTAACACATTATGATAAGTTTGTTTACAGTTATGACAGAAATGCCTTTAACTTTCAGATATTGAAAAATAGAGGAATGGCATTCAGATTGAGACCCAAAGGATAAGCATAAACTAACCAAAGAAATGGGGATAATAATTCTAGGCAGAGGGAACAGCAAATATAAAGGCTATGAAGTGGCAAAGGGTTTGTGTCCAGGGTACAGAGAGGCACTCAGAATGGCCAGAGTGAAATACAGGGGACTTGGTTAGAGAAGAAATCAGTGAGAGAGGCAAGAAGGCCCTCCTCACGCTCCTGTGGCCTTGGCAGAGAGTATAGATTTTGTTCAAAGAGAAATAGAAATCTTTTAGAGAGATTTAAACCAAGGAGAGACAGTATCTAGTTTTTATTTTTCAAAAGATCACTCTAGCAATGGTATAGGAAAGGTAAACCAGGATTTGATCAGCAAAAGGGGCTCATTCAAAGGCCACAACCATAATCTGGGGAAGGGATGGCAGGGCTTGAAGTAGGGGTGTGTGTCAGTTAGTCAGGGCTGCTATGACAAATACCACACAATGGGTTGGCTTGAACTATCAGAATTTATTGTCTTGTGATTTTGGAGGCTATAAGTTAAAAATCATGGTCTTGACAAACCATTCTTATACCAGACTCTGTAGTATTGTGATGCCTGGGGTTCCTTGGCTTGTCACATTGTGATCTGTTTTCTTGGTCTCCTCCTAAACTTTGCAGCCATAAATAATTCTTTGCAGGAAATTTCTGTGTCTCAAGTTAATAAAATAAAAATAAGTGAAGAAGGGAAACAATGAATTTTAAGTGATGAGGTGGTAGTCTTTATATTTTATGGGGAGCTCATGCATTTCATTAACTCTGTTTCCTATGGACAGAGTTTATTACTTTAATCAGAACTAAAGGCAATTCAGGATTCACACCCCAAAAGTTTAAAAACCACTGATTCAAACACTGAATTATGAAAAGCAGTATTTGGAGCAAAGAGGGCTTAATAGGGTGATAATGAGAGGCTGAAGAAGCAAAGCGGGTATATTATCTTTCAGAGTGGACCAACACATTTAGAATTGGTATAATTGGTGTTGTCTTTCAAAGAGAACAGTGATAAAGTATGAAAACAGCTTTTAAGAAAGCAGATTCTTGCACATGATGGGGTTCTCTTACATCATGCCATTGACATAGCTCATGTATTTACTAATGTATTTTAGTTTCCCAGCTGCTCTGCTAAAACAATGGATTGCATTAAGAGTGGGAATTTATTGGTTCAAGTTTTCAGAGGCTACAAGGCTTGCTGCTTCCCAGATTGGTGTCTCCTTGCTTGCTGGCTATCTTTTGGGTCCCTGGCTTTTCTGTCACATGGCAATGCACATGGTGGGATCTTCTCCTTTCTTTTCCAGATTCCACTGGCTTTCAGCTTCAGGCTGCTCCCCATGGCTTCTTTCTCTATGGCTTTCTCTATAAAGCCTCCAGTAATAGGTTTAAGATCCATCTTGAATCAATGGCATCACACCTCCACTGAAGTAATCTCATCAAAAGTCCCTGTGTCCAATGGGTTCACACCCACAGGAGTGGATTAAGATTATGTTTTTTCTGGGGTACCTGACTCCAAGCCACCACATAATATATAGTTCTTTAGGTGACGTCAGAAAAAAAAAATCTTTTGTGACATTTTTCTGGGAAAAGATTGACCTTAGATTAATACTTTTTACAGAGTGGTTTTAAAACAACATTACAAAATAAATATCATGTTTGAAAGCTGGAAGATAGAAAATAGGAAATGTATTTTCTTTTCCTATTTCTAGAACTTAGATCTGCTCTAGGCAGATTGATCTCAAAAATCAATTATGGGAATGGATGTGGGTCAAGCAATTGAGCTCCTGGTTCAGTTTCTGGTGTCTCCTAAAGAAAAAAATGAGCAAACAGTGAGCAAACAGATGAGGCAGCCAACACAGAGGAATTAACACAGGGAAGCCAATGTGGCTCAATTGTTGAGTGCTGGTCTCCCATACGCAAGGTCACAGGTTCAATCCCCGGTTCTGGTATCTCAGAAAAAAAATCAATTATGTATTAAAAATTACTGAGGGAAGTGGACTTGGCCCAATGGATAGAGCTTCCGTCAACCATGTAGGAGGTCCACAGTTCAAACCCTGGGCCTCCTTGACCCGTGTGGAGCTGGCTCATGTGCAGTGTTGATGCATGCAAGGAGTGCTGTGCCACACAGGGGTGTCCCTGCATAGGGGAGCCCCACGCGCAAGGAGTGTGCCATGTAAAGAGAGCCGCCCAGCGTGAAAGAAAGTGCAGCCTGCCCAAGAATGGCACCACACACACAGAGAGCTGACACAGCAAGATGACACAACAAAGGGAAAACACAGATTCCCAGTTCCGCTGATAAGGATAGAAGCGGTCACAGAGGAACACATAGCAAATGGACACACGGAGCAGACAACTGGGGGGTGGGGGGGAGAGAAATAAATAAAAAATAAATATTTAAAAAAAGAAAAAAATTATAAAAATGACTGAATGTTTGATCGTGGGTGTAGCTAAGTGTCTGCTTTGCATGTCCAAGGCTCTAGGTTCAATCCCTGGTACCTCCAAATAAGTAACTGCAAGCTGAGTGATTCAGAGGCTGGAAGTCATATTTGTATGAAGCACAGTCTCAAAGGGCATGTTTAGTTCATTTTGTATCTTACTACTACAGGTCTTTGGCTATTTCCAGGCAATGTCTAATATTTGGATAAAAGGTATTAAATTTAGACAGTTGTTCACATGATATGGCTAAATCTTGTCAACCTCCAATGTCAGTAAGCAAACTAAATCTAAGGGAATTACTTTGTTTTCATCTGGATATTTGGCATTATGTAGTCTCAATCTGGTGGTCTACCAAAAATGCTTTCATCAGAATTTTATTTTCTACTTCTTTTTCACTTTACAATGCAATGGATAAGATATGTCAGTCACTCTTGCCTGTTCCTGGTGTAGCTCCTGAAAATAACATTGATTCTGATGTTATTAAGATTTCCAGACATCTCAAGTGACCATTGATGGCTAACATGATTTGGTTTGTATTCTGTCATGTCATGGAAGCTATGGATTTTTTTAAAGCAGAAAATGTTTTATAAGGACTTAGATGAAATTAGTTTCACCAATTTTAAGAAAATTGGCATTTTCTTATTGTGGTGTGAGAAGAGGGAAATTTGTTGCACCCACGCATTTATTGTTTGTTTTTTTCTATTGAAAAGAACTTTTGAAAATTGTCTGTGTGGTATAAATGACTTCGAGCATTCATTAAAGTCTTTCTGGTGCTACTAGTACACTGGGGAGTCTCAGTGTGGTAGGGTGTAAAGGTAAAATGAAATGGTTTTGTTTTTTCCAGCTCTTGCTTCCCAAATGGACAAAGTTTAACCCACCTTTTTCACTAGTGAGTGGTTTTCTTAGTGCCACCTCAGCCATATCCATACGTTATCATTTGGTGTCAAATATTAGGATATTCGTTACAGTATTTAAGGTTCAATCTTATTTTGTAAACTTCAAAACAATTGTCCCTTATTGGAGCAGTGCATAATTTTCTTCCTTCTATTCCCTTGGGAAAAGTGAAAAGGAGAGGAAAATATGTTAGGAGATGCCTGCTGAGGGGAGATTGCACTCCCCAATTTGGGTGGTGATCAGTGCTATTGGAATTCATTATCAGAGGGTCCAGTAAGGTTGTGTGATGTCACTAACATGTCCCCGTCATGAAGATCATTCCCTGGCAATTCTCCTGGGCTTTGATGGCTCTTTGACAGATTTAGTCATATCTTTTGAATGCAATATACTGAAGTCTTCAGTATTTAAGGTGGTCCTGGCAGATCTATTATTGCCGTGAGTCTATCCTCCCGAGGGCAATTCACAGGCCACTGCACGCTTGGTGATGTGTCTTCCATACCTCTTAGGAACTTGAAGGGAGCAGCTCACAGTCTTCCATCACCTCATCGCTCCCTAATTTTCTTTTCCTCTGCTCTAGCAGCCCAGAGAAAGTTCTTTAAGTATAACCAACTCCCTGAAGCCCTCCTCCCCGGGCTAAGATGAGGCAACGCTCCCTGAGGGATGAGGAAGCAAAGTTTCTCTTCAACAACACTGTAGTGATTAAAGTTGACCTCCTTCTGTGTAGACTGAGGATGGCAGGAGGGGGAATGGCAAGAGGACCTATTCTGTGACCATCTAGTAAATGAATGAAACAGAGACTAGCCTGAGCTGGTAATTTTCTGAACTTAGAAGGTAGAATTTAGCTGTAATTCCAGCAACACACAGTCGCTGCAATCATTAGCTTTATTAATTACAACTTCATCAGGACTGCTTGTATGGATCTGTGTTGCTCGAGTCCACACGTTGAAAAGATAAGCAAAGCACCTAGTTGGCCCAAAGCCTCAGTCCATATTTTTGGTTAAATAACACTGAGTGTGTGTGAACCTGACTGCTGCGTCAAATCCTTCCTGGGGCAAGGTGGTACATGCATGAGCCATTGTACAGCGGCACCTTATTTTCATTGTGTGTTCTTCAGTTGATGATAAACAACAAAAACAGATTTTTATGACTTGTAATTGCTTGACTCTTTCTTGACATTTCTAAGTGCCTGCATAGCCATGAAGGTGCAAATAAACACAAATATCTTACAGACAGTGACAGTAATTTTCCTGACCTTTTAACTTTGTTTACTCAATATACACAACTGTTCTAAAATGACACATTTTCTCACAAGTTTGCATAGCTGGAATTTTATCTTCCCAAGGACTGGTTTGTCATTCTGCTGCCGATGTTGGGAAAGCTCCGATAGCCAGAACCTGGCTTTCTGGTGTGTCGGCTGAACACAGGGACAGGGAGTTGTTGGTACTGATGTCCTTGATCATTATGAATTGCATTGGTCGAGTCCTGACAAATTTGTAGACATCAGAAAGGAATTTGTTTTGGTGTGATCTATGTATCTTTAAAAAAAGAAGATAATAACAAAAATGTTAATAGGTTAAAAAAAGTAATTTGTCAAATGAAAAATGCTTTATCCTATCTTAATCTCTTATTTCCATGATTATATGGCAGTTATGTAAGTGATTTAGCCCAGTGGGAAATTAAATTAATTGATCAATTTTAGTGGCATAAGTGAAAGACTCATTGTTTGAAAATAACTTTTACTTACTGGGAAGCTTAGTCCCTCAAAAGCTCAGGTTTTTAAAAAGGTAACCATTTCCTTGTTGTGATTCCACAATTGTACATTTCCTGGGAATAGAAAGGAAAACATTGTGCTGTGCTGCAGTAAAGCAACCCATGGCAGTAGGGAAGACATTGATGGGTTTTGAAGTCTAGGGGTTCTCTTGAAAGAAGATTTTGATGAGTGAGTAGCTGCACAGGGATGTCTCTTTTGCAACAAATGAGAATAGGAGCCGAGGAAGAGCAAGGTGGGTCTGAGTGGGTTTTTCTGTTTTGTTTTGTTTTTACATTTTTATTGTGTTTTTAAAAAAAGATACATAGATCACAAAAATGTTACATTAAAAAACATAAGAGGTTCCCATATACCCCACATCCCACCCCCTTCACTCCTCCCACATCAACAACCTCTTTCATCAGTGTGGTACATTCATTGCATTTGGTGAATACATTTTGGAGCACTGCTGCACTGCGTGGATTATAGTTTACATTGTAGTTTACACTCTCCCCAGTACATTGAGTGGGTTATGGCAGTATATATAAAGTCCAGCATCTGCCCCTGCAGTATCATTTAGGTCAACTCCAAGTCATGAAAATGCCCCCACATCACATCTCTTCTTCCCTCTCCCTGCCCTCAGCAACTGCTGTGGCCACTCTCTACACATCATGGATAAAATTTCTTCCATTGCTAGAGTCACAATAGTTCTATAGTAGAATACCAGCAAGGCCACTCTAGGTCATATTTTATTCCTCCATCCTGTAGACCCTGGGATGGTGATGTCCACTCCACCTCTAAATTAAGAGGGGGCTTAGATCCCACATGGCTGATGGATGTGATTCTCCTGCTTGCAGTTGTAGGCACTCTCGGTTGCCTGGTGTGGTGTTTGACCATCTTCACCCCCCTGTTAGCTGACCTGGGTAAGTCCAATGAACCAGAGGTAGGTGTTGCAACTCTTCTGAGTCTCAGGGCCCAGGTGGCACATGGACAGTCCAGAGATACAAGTCTTCTGAGTATACACCAACCCTGGCACCAACCTTAGGTTCAGTAAAAGTGACAGAAGAAGTATGGGAAGGGTCACATCTCAGTCCAACTCCATTACACTCAAGAGCATAAATTCCAAAGTAGGGCCCACTGACAAGGCACTGAACTCCAGAGTCATCTGCCATGACCATAGAACCTGTGTGTCTCTGTAGCCCTCAAGAGCGCCAGTACCTGGGGTTGTATCTACTTTGGCTGTCTCTGGGATCCTGCTGAGAAATGCATAAGAATGACACCTCTGATGACCTCCCAAATCATTTTGAAGTCTCTTAGCCATATAAACTCATTTGTCTTTACTGTTTCCCCTTTTATTAAAGGGCTTTTTATAGCTGAGTATTAAATCATCACTAAAAAGAAAGTTTGGAGGAAAGTCACAGAAATGGACAATAAATTTAGTAGAATTAGATGGTAAGGGAATTATCCTGGTGTCATGGTAGGCTCCAATATGCTACCAGACAGGTTTTCCCAAAGGCCACTGACCCCGAAGCTCAAAATTTTTATTTTTATTTTTAAAGCAGTGAGAAGCAAGGAAAAGAAGAGGAGAATGTTAACATGCAGGCTGGGGTGCATGCAGGGTGGAAGGACACGCACACTGAATTTGGAGTGCACAGGTTCGTATGTCCTGTTTCTCACCTTCCTTGTCATGAGGACCACCACGGGGGCACCAGCAAGGCACTCATGGACAGAAGTTGTTGGGGGCACCAAGGACACACACCTGCTTGAACAGATAGATGTAGGGCCAAGGACATGGGACCACTGCTGTGGCTTGCCAGTTAGTGACGGGTTTTCCTTGTGTTCCTTTGGAAGAGAGCACATAGGGCTGAATGGTGTCACCACTAGGTGACTGAATTAAGGCCTGATGAATATTGGGTCATTCTATCCTTTTTTGTCTATATTCACTCACAACTGCTCTACTCACTTCAACCTTTTAATATCTCTCACAAGTTATTACCTTATTTACTATCTGTGCTTAACTATCTCATGCATTTCATCAATTCCATTTTTTGTGTCTTCTATAGTAGAACTGAATATTGTCCAAAATACAGCAAATACATATTACATGGACAAAGAAAACATAAATTAGAAGCCACAAATGCAGCAAAGTTCCCTTTCCAGGAATGAGAGCGCATGTGTTCCTAAATACATATCATATCAGGTGCATATTATCCTTGGGGTTGTGTGCAGACACCTTGGGAGGAGAAAACCTCTGCCATTGGACATGGGCAGCCAGTCACCATTCTAGAATAAAAAGATGCCAAGATTTGCTGATGGTTAGGGACGGTTGGAGAGATTTACATACCATCTCATATATTCTTCCCTACAAACCCATATCTTAGGCATCTGCTAATATTCTTTTCGTTTTCTAGATTGTAAGCTTGGGGAGAGTTTAAGTCAAGGTCATACAGCAAGCAGGTGGTGGAGGCTGGATTGGAAGCTCACATCCTTGGCTACTATTACATTCTTTCAATATTTTTTATTTTTCCTTCAAAGTATTCTAGAGAGTTCACCTTGTGAAAACTGAGGATGACCTAAAATTGCAATATGGGGCCTACAGCACAGTATCTACCAAATAAATGAGTGTTGAGTAGGTGAGTCACTAAACACATGAATAAATGAATGAGTGCAAGAGGCTCTGATTTGCAAAGGGCGATCCTCTTGGCTCTGAAATATGGGAAGCACTAGAGGACATGGAGAAAAAAAAGAGAGAAGTTTTTGTCTGCACATTCCTGGAAGGCTGAGGGTAAAAAGAGGGAATAAATTTTTTTGAAAAAATCTGTATAAAATCTAATGGAAAGCCAGTCAACATCGGCTGCTGATGTTTTGGTTTCAGTTACAAAAGGAATGTAAATGTGTGTGGTCAGAGCCCAGAACCTTCTTCAGAGGCCATTGGCCAGTGTTTTTGACTTTCCCTTTCTCAAGCAAGGCTTTCCCTGTCAATCTTTTGCTCATATTCTACTTTTAGAAGCTGTTAGAGCCCTCTCTGCCCTGCAGAGTCTTCCACTGTTGGGAACATACATTTAATGATGATGAGGAAGGTCAACAATTGTGTTTAGTGACCATGCATAACAATTACCTTGAGCACATGTTGGGTCATATTAATTTCACAGAGGCCGTTGGAAAGATGACTAAAATTAGCTCCAAACTGTCAAGGCACTAGTCATGTGAACCCACAGCTCAGAAATGGTGGGGAGATAACAGAATGTCTGTATAGTCCTTGTCCTTCTCAGAGCCCTTTCCAATATTTGATAACTATTTTTATGTTAATTAATTTTTTCTTGTTTTAGTAAATTTATATACCTATAGTTTATATATAATATATACTTATAGACTCTCTTAAATATATATAAAATTTGCAATGCAATGAAACTGAGTTTACCCATATTTTGAAATTTGGGAGAATTTTGCTATGTGGTCAAAGAAGGAAAATGGGCAAAAAAAACCCCATCAAAATCCCACAAATAACTTTGACCTGTAAAATTAATATTTCTGAACAATCCAGTAGGAAAAGGAGATCTTTTTAAAACATATTAGCACAGACCTTTAGTGCTTTCAAGTCTAGCTTTTAAAAGGCAAAAGAAATGAAATGTTATCAGTAAAGGTCAAAACTAGAATAGAAAGTATAAGAGAGGTCAAGGTATATAATTTTAAACTTAGAAAGGCTCATCTTCAGAGAATCTCAAACCAATAATAACTACATCTCTGAAATGAAAGTACGTAATCACTTAACCACAAGAGAAGGAGAGGTTGCTGGAGTTTGGTTCATAGTTGGAAACTACAGAGTATCTACAAATGAGGTTATTTATCATGGAATGATTTGTGTGAGGCATTTTAAAGTTGAATAAGGTCACGTTTGTTCAACCAAAGTTTATAAATATTTTTAAATTGATTTATACCTAGATTCAGGGTGATCATATGTCTTGTTACAGTTAATATCATCCTGTCTCACTTTTTTTTTTAGGAAGTACTGGGGTGTGAGCCAAGGACCTCATAAATGGGAAGCCAGCACTCAACCACTGAGCTACATCTGTTCCCGAATGAGAGTTGGTTTTTCTGTTTGTTTGTTTTGTTTTGTTTTAAGGAGGTACTGGGGATTGAACCCAGAACTTCATACATGGGAAGCAGGTGCTCAACCACTTGAGTTACATCTGCTCCCAACTCTCACTCCTAAAAGTGTGCCAGTTTGGACAGAAAATAAAAACAAATTGCACATTCACCTATCTAAACCTCACTTATCCTAGAGCAGAGCTGAAAAAAGTGTCCTTATAAAATGTTACCATGTCCTAAAAGTCCCATGGTAAGAGCTTCATATAAATACTTCTTATAGTTAATAAAAAATAACAGGATTCATATACTATCAGTGGTCACTAAGAATAATTACCATCTTCAAGCCCGTTCTGTTGCTAGGTCTTCAAGTTTGATATCACCTGTAGAGTGACTTCAGAGCCTTTAAGATGCAATCAGAATTTGTTATCTGGAAGTTCCTTAGAGATACATGTAAATCTAAAGACTTCCAGGCATATTCTCTATGCATAAATGTATCATTTAAAAGTACTTTTGTACTGAGAGATATACTGAAGGTGAATCAAACCAGGTAAGATCTTTTATAATCTATTATTAACCCAACACAACATGTATATGGAAAAGAGCTTATTTGGATGTGGTTCAGAAAATATTTGTTATTCAGTCTCACATTTGTCCAGAACATCCTCTAGTTCAACCTCAGAATTATCTTTCCGAGAGGCCACAGGTCATGAAACTTTCCTTCCACAGTTCTGGTGTGGCAGCATTCCCTTCTGAGTCTGCCCGTCTCTCTCCTCACCTCTTCTCCCACTTCTCCACTCTGAGAAAACAGACCCCGACGAGTTGCCCAACATGGACAGTTTGGGTATTCATGATTTTGATTCTTTACTAGCATCTCTGAAGCTCCAAAGTCATGTAAGAATTTATTTTACTGAGAAATATTCTTTTGGTTTGAAATTTTATGTTGATTTTCTTATTAAAGAAAGTAAAAACCAATCCCTTCCTTTCCCCTCTTACCTTGCCTAGAGTCAACTCTTTATCTTGTTTTCAATACTGAGGCAAGAAATGGAATTCTTTGTGAGCCTGTTCTTTAACAAGGAAGCAGAACCCAGTACTCCTGGACCTTGCAAAATCAGTACCTATTGGAAGTTTGTTAGAAGTGCAAATTCTCTCAGTGCTTACCCCAGACCTGCTGAATCAGCACTTTTGGGGAAGCGGATTTGGCTCACCTGATAGAGCGTCCGCCTACCACATGGGAGGTCCAGGGTTTGAATCCAGGGCCTCCTGACCCATGTGGAGCTGACCCACGCACAGTGCTGATGTGCGTAAGGAGTGCTCTGCCATGCAGGGGTGTCCCCCACATAGGGAAGCCCCATGTATAAGAAGTGTGCCCCATAAGGAGCCTGCACAGGAGTGGCACCGCACACATGGAGAGCTGATGCAGCAAGATGATGCAACAAAAAAGATGCAGTTTCCCAGTGCCGTTAACAAGAATACAAGCAGACACAGAAGAACACACAGCGAAATGACACAGAAAGCAGACAACTGCTGGGGTGGGGGGAAGGAGAGAGAAATAAATAAAATCTTTAAAACAAAATGAAAAACACTTTTAGGGCAAGGCTGGGGATTCTGCCTTTGAACAAACTCCCCAGGTGATTCTTATGCGCATTCAAGTTTAAGAAGCACTGCTTGGCCTAATGCCCAGGGTCTTCATTGTAGGTTGACTGGTTTCCATTTGTCTACAAAGTACCCCTTAGGTGGATGTGGTGGCTCAAAGCTTCCTGTATCCCAGAAAAATATGTTCTTAAATTTAATCTGTTCCTGTGGGTTTGAACCCATTGTAAGTAGGACCTTTTCATGAGGTGGCTTCAGTTAAGGTGTGACCCAACTCAGTCAAGATGGGTTTTCATCCTGCCACTGGAGTCCTTTATAAGAGAATGAAATTCAGACAGAGAGAGAAAGCCCGGGAAGCAGGAGGCTGAACATCAGCTGAACCCAGAAGAGAAAGTAGACCAGGGGACACTGCCATGTGCCTTGCCATGCGACAAGCTAACGACCAAGTGTCTCTGGCAGCCAGCAGGTAGAAAACATCGCTTTGATGATACCTTCATTTGG
This sequence comes from Dasypus novemcinctus, assembly GCF_030445035.2. Lineage (NCBI taxonomy): Eukaryota > Metazoa > Chordata > Mammalia > Cingulata > Dasypodidae > Dasypus > Dasypus novemcinctus. The sequence goes on from NC_080686.1 coordinate 15,564,370, forward strand.
ACGTTTTCCTGGTCTTAAAACCATGAGATTAATTTCCATTGTTTAACCTGACCCATTTCATGGAATTTGCTTGAGCTACTCAGGAAACTAAAACAGTGGTCTAGAAACAATTATTATTTTAAATTCCTAGTGCTGGTGATAAATGTGAGAGAAAGTGGAGAGTCTAAGAGAGTCATGACTCTTGTAGTATTACCAAGGTTTTGAAATTAGAAAATTATGTCTAATTCAGAGGTGGCCAAAATCGAAGCCACCTGCAAAGTGTGGTCATTGGATGAACAGCAAGTTCATCCTGGGAGTTGTTAACAATGCCAAATTTTAGGTTCTTCCCGTGCCTACCAAATCAGAATCTGCATTTTAACAAGATCCCTGAGTGATTCCTAGGCTCATTAAAGTTTGACAGGGTATGTAATGAGACCACCATAGTCTCTACATGAAACTACTAAAAATATTCCATGAAACTTGTAGTCATTGTTACAGCCAATATGAGAACTGTGTCATCTAAGAGAGATGGAATGTCCATGCAGGAGTGTAAGTGGCAGAATCAGTTTTAATAGTCTTACACATTCTTCCAGATGTGTATTTATAAAATCATCTAGAGCCTGAAGTGCTACAAAATGTTCAGTAGTATTTCACTGTTCTGTATGCAGGAAATTTTACCCTGTATGGCCGCTAGAGATTTGGGAGGTGTGTACAGGTGTCAGGACAAATCCAGACTATGTGCTTGCTGATCCACAGATGCTCCTGGCGCCATTCCCTCATAAAGAGCCCTTCCTTCTTGTCTTGGCATTGCCTCCTGTGCCCTCAACAAGATTTTCTTTCTTTTCCTTTTTCTTTTTTAAGGAGGTACCAGAGAGTAAACCCAGGACCTTGTATATGCAAAGCATGTGCTCAACCCACTGAACTACACCTGCTCCCTTCTTTTTTTAATTAATGTTTTGGTTAATTTCACTACAATTTGTTAAGATTCCCCACCCACAAGAAGACTCTCTTGTCTGTTTGCTCATTTGTTTGTCATTTATGATTGTTGTATGCTTGTTGTTTTTGCTCATTTTGTTTTTGTTTTTGTTTTTTTTTCCCTTGTTGTCTTCTTGTCTGTTGTTGTTTTTTTCTTTAGGAGGTCCTGGGAACCAGACCTGGGACCTCCCATGTAGTCTCCCTGCTTATTTGTTTTTATTCCTTGTCTGCTTGTTGTTTTGATTGTAGTTTTTTTTCATTGTCTGCTTACTGTTTTTGCTCTTTGTCTGCTTGTTGTGGTTTATTTTTTGCTTGATGTCTGCTCATTGTCTGCTCATTGTTTGTCTTCTTTAAGAGGCCCTGGGAACCAAACCCAGGACCTCTCATGTGGGACACAGGTGCTCAACTGCTTGAGCCACATCTGCTCCCCTCTTTCTTCTTATACTCTAACTTCTACAGACAGACCTGTATGAGCTGCCCATCTGGACCTCGTGGCTTGGGCCCCTCACAGAATTTTCTTTTTCTGGTTTGTTTTGGATTTACCCTCTTTACATACTTTTGCGGACATGGTAAGAATAAAGTCCCATGAAGTTTGTTATTCTAAAGATGTGGCTATAGGAGTTTATCACTATTTTCAATACCCTCTCCACCTAGTTGACTTGAACGGACCCTATAGTACCAACACAACCACTTAATTGAATGGTAAAGGAAGGCTCACCAAGAAAAAAATTCACTGAGAATTTTCCTAAGGGGTGAAAGATGTATGTGTGTGTGTGGAGGGGTGAATTTGGGAGAGAAAGGAAGGTTATGTGCTAGAAAGGGGGTGTATAAGAATGAGTCCAAAAAATAAATTAATTTAATTAAATTAAAATGAGTCCATGAATCCACTGATTTTTCTAAGTGTAGCTTGAACATGTCCAGCTGTTCGTTGGTCAAGAAATAGTCTTCATTTGGGTTTGTGGACATCTGGCATGCCAGAGATCCTTGAAGCTCCTACTTGTTCATCAGCTACAGCTGGCCATAAGCCCTGCTCTGTGCCAAGAGCAGTCCTTGCCATTCCTTTAACAGGGGATGGTTGATGGTAGAATTCATAGCTGAAATTCACATGCCCATGTGTACCAACCTCAATTTCCAGTTAATAGTTCCATCACCAATTCCTCCTGAACGGCCTTCAGGTAGACCTTTCTGTTCTCCTTTGGGGAGAGGGTGGGCTGCAGCTATGATTTTCATTCACAACAATTGGACACCCATCACCATTCTGAGGAATGGTGAAGAAGAACTAGTGTCCTGCTAAGTGCTTCACATAAATTAGTTAATTCTTTATGCCCTTCTTGTATTACTGAACTGATTTTTCTTTTCTTTTTTTCTCCATTTCTCCTTCATCATTTTAGTTTAGGATTCAGGGTTTCAAATGGGGCAGCTTCTGTGATTTGCTTGGAAGGAAGGGGCTTCTCCACAGTAGAAAACATCTACCTGGCCCTTTCCATGTCTTGAACTACTCTCCACACTAAAGTAAGAGTAGCGTGAGTGTACAGCACCAGGCTGTCCCTCTTGTAGATGAAGAGGATTTATATCTTTGCAGGGACAGTATGTGGCTGACCTCGCCCTCTAACCCCTTGGTACATGATCATGTCTTGGGGAAAATGGCCACAAGTGGGAATAAAAAGAATTGGACCATTTTACCCTTGACGTCCAGGCAGTTTTGTTGAGCAATACTCCTGACAAAGCAGGACGTTGAAGGGATGGTATACTTCTTTGTACTTTTCAAACCAGCTCACAATTTGATAGGAATCTACATCTTTTAATTTTATTTTATTTTTATTTTTTTAAGAGGTACCAGAGATTAAACCAGGGACCTCCTACATGCAAAGCAGGTACTCTGCCACTAAGCTACACCCACTCCCCAGGAAGTTGGAGAGTTTTGTTTGTTTGATTTTTAATGGAAGTACCTGGGATTGAACCAGGACCTTATACACAGAAAGCATGCACTCTATCACTGAGCTACCCCCAGTCCCAGCTTCTGCTTTAGTGCCAGTGAGTAGGTAGCAAAGCTGGTGACTCAGATGGGACCTCAGCTCCATGAACTGAGGCAGCCTCTGGTTTCCAGACAGCAAGGTGGATGAACCTCTGTAGGCCAGTAGTTTATCTGACAATTGTGATATCTCAGCTGTTATTCCTAGGGCCTCAGGGTGGGCATCAGTGACAGCCAAGTAGGGGCACTGTGGAAGACCAGGACCCAAACACAGCTCTGGCATTGTGATTGCAGAGCCTGCTCTGAGGTGAGCTTCTGAGTTCTGTTCTCACCACGGGCAGCAGGCAGCTATGCAGGGAACCAACTTATAGACAAATACTGGTTTATGCTTCAAATGGAGGGGAATGATTTCTATTATCAGTGGACAGAACTGAACAACAAATTGGTCAAAATAAAATACAGCCTTTCCTCGGGTCAAGGTCCCCAGGCCCCTCTTGCCAAACCACAATACTCGGACACCATGGAAAGTTGTGACATGGTGATTAGTGATCATAATAAATGAGTATTTTTCTGAGACTCCTCAGAGTCAAATAAATTTAAGAAACTTTGTCAACTCTATCTTCTTAAGATGTATAGTGCTTGTATTACTGGATTTTGTCTAGGTTCTTGATTATGCTGCAGAAATTAATTTCAAGGGCAGCTCAGGTGATTTAGGCCAGTAATTTATTCAGGTAGGGAGGGATGAGAAATGGGAGAAAATAATAGATCATGGGTTCCCAGGTAGATAGGAAGGGCTGAAAAGTGATAAAGAGGGCTGATTTACAGACAACAATTTCCCATTACAGATTATAAATGCCCAGGTTTTACTTGTTTGGCCACATGGCAGAGGAAAAATGGTGAGAGCAGGGTGCAGAGGGAGGAAAAGGAGTCCAAAGGCATGAGGCCAAAAGAGCCTGGTACTTGCTTTTTAAACCATTAGTTATTCTACCCTTTGCTAATGGCAGGGGAGGAATTCCAGCTGTTTGCTGTTTGACTGATTACCCCACCCATTAGTCTTCCATGAGGGTCCAGTGATAAATCCTTGGGGAATATCTGGGACCTCTCTTGGCTTCCAGAGGAAGTCTTTGTTCTGAATGGCAGAATCTTAGGGAGGGTCTTCCAGCAGCCATCTTGGGGTTACTGATGTCCACGTGGACTCTCTGCCAGGACCCAGATCCATCTATTGATTCCCTATCCTATTAGCTGGTGTCATTCCCCCCTCAGAGAGTTTACACCTTTATTCTTAAAGGGGTGCTTAAGGGAGATGTTCTTTCTTCTGTAGCTACTTCCTGCTGGTTAGGGGTAGTAAGCCCTCCCTGACAAGGTGTAAAACCCTCCTGCTAGTCCATCTTGGTTGGAGGAAGATGGATCTGGCATCTTGGGCAAAGCTAGATGAAGTCCCCATATGGCTAACAAAATGTTGATTCTGGAAGAAATAAACTTGATTAGAATTTTGAGACTATATGGTTCCACTAAGAGGATATTTGACCACAAAAGTAGAAAAGGTGAGGTGCCTGCAAAGACTTCATTTTCCCAAAGTTGATGGGAAACTGTATTTTTCCTTCAGTTATTTTATGCTATTGGTTAACTCTAGGAAGAGACTGCACTAGATAACAGGGTTAGGTATTAATTGCCAGTCCCAGTTCCTATGGTGAGAGAGAGGAATAGGATGAGGCATTACCCTTTTTAGTTGAGATACAGGAGATGAAAACAGACAAGATTTTTTAAAGGGGTGTGTGCTTTGCCCTCCCCCTAGCAATAGGCATTTGGGCTAGAGTTAGAGGGAACAGCTGATTTTGACATAGTCACTACTTAGCTTTCTCTCTTGAAGAGTATTTCAGGCAATCAATGACTGGCACTCATACATCCCATCAGGTGCTTCTGGTGAGCTGGCACTTTCTTGGGAAACTGGCTTCATGCAGGATTAATGAACCAAGCTGGAAATACTTTTAACTGTAATAGCTGTGCGAGAGATCAGATGTACAGAGTATAGTTCCTTACATTTTGGCTCTAATTGAGAATGAGGCTTCCTTTCTTGCCAAGTTTTGATCAGAACTTGGTTTCCAGGTCCTGGGTGAGGAAAGGTTGTCTATGGACCATCTAAAAGGTGCTAAGCTGAAGTGGGTCCCAGCCACCTCATTTGCTGTTTCCCTTCTGGTGGGAAAATGCTTAGCCCTGGTAGGATGGCATGTGGATCTGCCAGTCCTCTCCAGAGTATGAGTGGGACATTCTGGAATAAGGGTTAGGAGGGAGACTTGGGTTAAGCATGTTTTCCACTTGGTGTAGGATGAAGATGGAGAGGGAAGTTGATTTGGTGGCTTTTTAAATTAAAAGGGCTGTTGCCCCCACTGCTCTCAGGCAAGATGGCCATTCCTTTATCTTATAGGCAGGTTCACTAACTACTTAGAAAATGAAGTTTACCAGGACCTTTAAAATGTTCAGTGTTTCTCTGCACATGATCTAGAATAGAAAATACATCACCATAATCACCAGGCATATATCTAGAATAGGATATAGGTATAGTACTGAATACTAATTAATGTACTACCCGATGCATAAGTTTTTCTTTGAGCTGCAATTAACAGATTTAAGTTCCAGGTTTGCACTACCATACATGTCATCTCTCCATGGGAGCAGGCCACAATGCCAATTGTGTTTAAGTTCTTCTCACAGTACTCTAGTGATCATTGCTCCACTTGGTATGTCCTTCACACAGTCAGCATGCTGCAGCATCATTGACCCTAGAGAGAAGCTAGGAAGGTAGTTTTCAGTATTCCACTGGTGCATAGCACCCTTTGGCACTATGAAATAGTGCCTATTTGGTGGCAAGATCCATTGTACATTTGGCTATATTGGTAGCAAAGGCATTTTCCCAGCTTCACAGTTTTTTTTGTTTTTTTTTTTTTTTAATTTTTTTATTTTTTATTGACTTTGTAATAATATTACATTAAAAATATATATGTGAGGTCCCATTCAACCCCACCCCCCCACCCCCCCTCTCCCCCCCCCCAACAACACTCGTTCCCATCATCATGACACATCCATTGGATTTGGTAAGTACATCTTTGGGCACCTCTGCACCTCATATACATTGGTTCACATCATGGCCCATACTCTCCTCTATTCCATCATGTAGGCCCTGTGAGGATTTACAGCTTCACAGTTTTTAAGACATTCTAAAGCATTTTAACACAAACTTGTAACGAGAGATTCAGTAGCAAGACGTAGGAAGGTAAAACATGGGTAATGGTTAATTACGCAAGGGCATCCTGGCCTGTGAACCCTTGGGGAAGGGAACTCCCATGGCATCCATCTTGGCTCTGCCCGCCATGTTCCACTTCATCCCCCAGGTAGGTGGGTGCAATTAGATAGGAGGGCCACTTGCAAAGGTGTGGACGCGCTGGGAGGGGCAAGCCCCCAGCTCTCTGCCATTGCTGTGCTGCCTCTGAGGGGAGAAGGCAGGAGAAGTCAAGGTAGCCAGGCCCAAGGGCAAAGACTCTGGCTGCTAAAAGGGCTTGAAAAAGAAGGGTCGCAGCACCTGGTGCTCCGCGGGGGGAACCTCTGTCTTGGCAGGGCCGTGATTTGAGCTACTGCCCTATGACTCAGCCACCCTGGCTGGGTCAGATCTCACGCCTGGGCATGCAGCACAGACGTAGAGAGTTCCCATGCCCCGGCTCCTTCCCTCCTGGGATTACATCTTGCAGGGGCTCATAGGTGAACCCGTTTAAAATGGAGAACCAAAGGAAGGTATCAAACAGGCTGTAATCCATGGTTTCACTCACCAGTAAGCTCCTGGGCTGGCTGACCCGTAACTGGATTTTGTCTAGGTTCTTGACTATGCTGCAGAAAGGAATTTCAAGAGCATGTTGGGTGAGTTAGGCCAGTAATTTATTAAGGTAGGGAGGGAAGAGAAATGGGAGACTATAACAGATCATGGGTTCCCAGGTAGAGAGGAAGGGGCTGAAAAGTGATAAAGAGGACTGATTTACAGACAACAATTTCCCATTATAGATTATAAATACCCAGGTTTTACTTGTGTGGCCACATGGCAGAGGAAAAAGGGTGAGAGCAGGGTGCAGAGGTCAAGAAAAGGGGTTCAAAGGTGGGAGAGTGAATTCAGGCCTTGTGCCTGCTTTTTGAACCATTAATTATTCCACCCCTTTGCTAATGGCAGGGGAGGACTTCCAGCTGTTTGCTGTTTTGATTGATTACCCCACCCATCAGTCCCCCATAAGGTCCCAATGATAAAGTCCTTGGGGAATATCTGGGGCTTCCCCTGGCTTCTGGAGGAAGTCTTTGCTCTGAATGGCAGAATCTTGGGAAGAATCTTGTAGCAGCCATCTTGGGGTTATTGATGTCTACATGGACTCTCTGTGAGGTTCCAGATCCATCTGTTTTGTTTTTATTTTAAAGATTTATTTTTTATTTATTTCTCTCCCCTTCCTCCCTGCCCCCATTGTCTGCTCTCTTTTTCCATTTGCCGTGTGTTCTTCTGTGTCTGCTTGCATCCCTGTCAGTGGCACCAGGAATCTCTGTCTCTTTTTGTTGTCTCATCTTGCTGCATTAGCTCTCCATGTGTGTGGCACCACTCCTGGGCAGGCTGCACTCTTTTTGCATGGGGTGGCTCTCTCTTTTTTTTTTTTTTTTTTTTTTTTTTTAATTTTTATTTTTTATTTATTGACTTTGTAATAATATTACATTAAAAATATATATGTGAAGTCCCATTCAACCCCACCCCCCCACCCCACCTCTCCCCCCCCCCCAGCAACACTCATTCCCATCATCATGACACATCCATTGGATTTGGTAAGTACATCTTTGGGCACCTCTGCACCTCATAGTCAATGGTCCACATCATGGCCCACAGTCTCCTCCATTCCATCCAGTGGGCCCTGTGAGGATTTACAATGTCCGGTGATTGCCTCTGAAGCACCATCCAGGGCAACTCCATATCCCAAAGACGCCTCCTTTATGGGGCATACTCCCTGTGCATGGGGCTCCCCTATGCAGGGGACCAGCTCCCCAGTGCATGGACCAGCTCACCACACAGGTCAGGAGGCCCTGGGTTTGAACCCATATGGCAGGCAGATGCTCTACCAGTTGAGCCAAATCTGATCCCCCAGATCCATCTGTTAATTCCCTATCTCACTAGCCTGCTTCGCTTATGAGTATATTCAATGGCTCCAAGAAATTGAATTATAAAAAAAAATTATAAATCTTACTTAACTGAATACTTCTCCAAATTATTTAATCTTGAAATACTACTTTTGCAGGATACTTAACAGTTTGTGTAATTCTGCCTTATGTATTATGTAAGAATATTTTATTATTTATTTATTTTTAAAAATTTTATGTATTTTTCATATCCCTGAATGTTGACATGAGAGATTATGGTTGCCAAGATTTTGGTCATATGTTGCAAGATGTTGAGAACACACAAGAAAAGTCTGAGATAGAGGATTGGCAATACAAAGTCATTAGAAGATCAATAGATGTGGGATTCTATTTTGCCATGTGGAACATAGGCTGAACACTGACCATCTGGTAAGTAGGAGGCTGAAGAAAACAAGAGTGTCTTAATGAGCATAGGACAATAAGGAAAGCTGAAGTAGGTGATCAAGAAGACAAAGAGAAGGTTCAGAAGGAGTGAGGGAACAGGAAAGGCCAAAGGATAGATGACTTTAAACAGAGAATCTCAGAGTTGAAGATTTTGGAGGCAGAGGACTTGATGATAGGTGATTGTGATATAGTTATGGGTTGATGGAGGGAGTAGAGATAAAGATGATTGGAATAGCAGCATCTGTGGTAGTATGTTGGAGGGAGTACTGGGGAATCAACAGCATGGGTGGTGGTATAATGCAGGTGGAGAATGAAAATTGAAGTGATGGAGAATGAAAGCTGAAGATTGAAGTGATGAATGCACAACTATCTGATTATACTAAATACTATTGATTGTACACTTTGGATGAATTGTATGCTTCATTAATATGCATCAATAAAATTGATTTGTTTAAAATTTAAAAAAAAAGAATGCAGGGTGGGGAAGAACCTGTGGTCCAAACACTGAGGACCTCAAGAATAACAATCGTGATATATTTTTTGCAATTTTGAGCATATGTTCTTTATGCCCTACATATATCCTTCAGCCCTGAGTCCTGCAAGGCACCCTAGAAGCTGCAGAGGGGACTTTGTTCATGGGCAGGGCAGGCCAGAATCATCCCACTCCTCACCCTGAAACATTCCTTAACCAACAACTGAGCTCCTTTGGGTAGGATAATTCCATGGTTTGGGTTCTGTACTTCCCCCAGAGTTCCCTGGAAGGATATCTCTATTTATTGGCTAATTTGTTTGCTGTCTTCCTTTCCTGGAATCACTTCTCACTCGCCTGGCAATACTTTCGGCACCTTCCAAACAAGCTATTTGCATTGGAATCCTGGTCTCAGATTGCACACGAGGGAACCCATACCAACTCACAGACATCATGCCACTTGATCATCTGTATAACTCGGAGGATGGCAGAATAATGTAATTTTCATTTTTAAAAAAGTGTACAGACTTCCAGGAAGCTGGCAGGCTAGGAAGACATGGGACTTTCTTCTCCAGAAAAATAGCTAGAGGACAGGCTGAAATAGCTTAGAAAAAGCTCTTCCAGGGTTTAGGGCACCAGTGAAGGCTGGACAGGACCCAGAGGAGAGAGGGGAGAAGGAGGGGAATTGCGATGACAGAACTGAAATTTGAAACCAGTGGCTATTGTTGCTAGCTCTATGCTCCACATTAAAGACACTTGAGAATTCTCAGGCCTCTGGGCCTGGGGCTACAGACAAAGGGGGCTCTAGAGATCCACCACTCCAGGAAAGGGGAGAGAGAGCGACATGCCTAAGTTCAGCTTCTGACCCGCAAATTTGGGCTGCTGTGTCCCAGGAGCCTTTCCAGGCTGGGTGGGACCACACCATTGTTTGCCTCAGGAGCCAGCAAAGGGCTAAAGACCTATGATCCTCCCAATCTCCTTCTCTACTAATTGGAACTAGTTGTTGAGGACACAGAGGGGAGTGGAAATATTTCCTACCCAGGAAGGAGCTGCCAGAGAAGGAGAACTGTCTCAGAGAAAGTTTGAATTACAAGGCTCCTAGCCTCCAGAAAGGAAGATGTATCATATTGATATGGTTGGTGTTGCAGCAAATATACTCTGACCAGGCATTGAACTGAGAGCTGCAAAGATCACCATCTGTTGGCAGAACAAGGAAGTGTGTGTCAGAAAATTTAAAAATAAGTAGGAGAGACTTTTTCTGGCCTCTACTGCCTCCCTCTTCAAGGCTGTAGGAAGAGAGTCTACATCCAATTACTGGGTCCAGTGCCCAGTTTTAAGCAACCAGCTGGACAATCCTAACAATCCAGGTTGAGCCGAATCAAAGAGCAGTGGTAACATACAGCCTCCTGCCACAAAATCCCTACAAAAGAGAATGAAATCAAGCATCTGAGTAAACTACATCCTAATCAGATGCCTAGATATCAACAAAAAATTACAAACCACACTAAGAAAATAGAAGACATGGTCCAAGAAAATGAATATATCAAAGCCCCAGAAGAGATGCAGAATTTGAGAGAAATAATCAGCGAGATGTGCACAAATTTTCAAAATCAAATTAGTCAATTGAAAGACAGTATGGTTAAAGAGATAAATGACATCGAGACATCATTGAGCAAAGAAGAATTTGAAATTCTGAACAGAAAAGTAACTGAACTTATGAGAATGAAAGACACAATAGGTGAGACCAAAAACACATTGAGACATACAACAGCAGAATCAAAATGATACAAGAAAAAATAAGTGATAGGGAAGACAGAACAGCTAAAATTGAAGAAAGAAAAGAATATAGAGATAAAAGAGTGGAAAAAATTGAGCAGGGACTCAGAGACTTGAATGACAACATGACATGCAACAACATATTTGTCATGGGAGTTCCAGAAGGATAAGAGAAGGGAAAAGGGGCAGAAAGAGTTTTTAAGGAAATAATATCTGAAAAATTCCCAATTCTCATGAAATAAATGAATTTACAAGTCTAAGAAGTGCATCATACCCCAATCAGAATAAATGCAAATAGACATACTCCAAGACATATACTACTGAGAATGTTAAATGTCAAAGATAAAAAGAAAATTCTCAGAGGAAAAAGGGAAAAGCAAACCATCATGTACAAGAGACATCCAGTAAGACTTAATGCATATTTCTCTTCAGAAACCATGGAGGCAAGAAGACTGGTGTGATACAATTAGGATTCTGAAAGAAAAAAACTGCCAGCCAAGAATTCTTTCTCCAGCAAAACTGTCATTCAAATAGGAAGGAGAGTATAATATATTCACAAACAGAAACCAAGAGAGTTAGAAAAAAAGAATCCACCTTTGCAGGAAATATTAAAGGAACCCTTAGTATTGGAAAGAAAAAGACAGGAGAGAGAGACTTGGAGGAGAGTTAGAAGAAAGAATAGCAGAAAGGATAACAAAAGAGCAAAGGTAAGACAAAAATACAATATGACATTGAAAAGCAAATAATAAAATGGTGGAAGTAAATAGTGTATTTACAGTAATGACATTGAATGTGAATGTATTAAACTCCCCAATCAAAAGATACAGGCTGACAGAATGGATAAAAAAATTTGAGCCATTCATATGCTGCTTACAAGACTCATCTTAGACCCAGGGATACAAACCAGCTGAAAGTGAAAGCTTGGAAAAAGATACTCCATGTGAATAGTAACCAAAAATGAGCAGGAGTGCTATAGTAATATCAGACAAAACAGATTTTAAATGCAAAAATGTTGTAAGAGATACAGAATGCCATTATATATTAATAAAAAGGACAATCCACTAGGAAAATATAACAGTCATAAATATCTATGCACTTAACCAGGGTGTTCCAAAACACATGAGACAAACTCTGGGAAAACTGAAGGGAGAAATAGACATCTCTATAATAACCACTGGGAACTTCAACATCCCACTAACATTATTAGACAGAGTAACTAGACAGAAGATCAACAAAGAAACAGGGAACTTGAACAATATGTTAAATGAGATAGACTTAACAGACATATACAGAACACTGCATCCAAATTCAGCAGGTTATACATTCTTCTCAAGTGCTGGTGGATTTTTCTCCAGGATAGATGACATGTTAGGGCACAATGTGGCTCTCAATAACTATAAAAAGATTAAAACTCCACAAAGTACCTCTTCAGATCATAATGGAATGCAACTGGAAATCAATATTAGAAAGGAAAAAAAATTGCAAATGTGTGGAGGCTTAAAAATACACTCCTGAATATTCAGTGGGTCAAAGAAGAAATTAAAAATGGAATCAGTAAATATATTGAAACAAATTAAAACAAGAACATAACTTATCAAAACTTATCAGATACAGTGAAGGTAATTTTGAGAGTGAAATTTATAGCCCTAAATGCCTATATTATAAAAGAAGAAAGAACTAAACTCAAAGATTTAAATGAACAATTAGAGAAATTAGAAAAAGAACAGCAAACCAATCCCAAAGCAAGAAGAAGGAAGGAAATAATAAATATTAGGGCAGGAAAAAAAAAAAAGAAAGAAAGAAATTGAGAACCAAAAAACAATAAAGAAAATTTAAAAAACCAAAAGCTGGTTTTTGAGAAGATTAATAAAATTGACAAACCCGTAGCTAAACTAACAAAGAAAAAAAGAGAGGAGATGCAAATATTATGCAAATATATTATCAGAAATGAAAGGGGAGGGTACAATTAACCCCACAGAAATAAAAAAGCATCATAAGAGGATATTGGGAGAAACTGTATGCCAACAAATGAGAGAACCTAGATGAAATGGATAAATTCCTAGAAATGTACAAACAGCTTACACTGATACTACAAGAAATACAAGATCTTAACAAATCATTCACAGTTAAAGAGATTGAATCCATGATCAAAAATCTCCAAGCAAAGAAAAGTCTTGGACCAGCTGACTTCACAGGTAACAAGCATTTCAAAAAAAGTTAGCACCAATGCTGTTTAAACTTTGCCAAAAAATTGAAGAGGAGGGAAAATTACCCAACATATTTTATTAAGCCAATATCACCCTAATACCAAAACCAGATAAAGATACTACAAGATATGAAAATTATAGACCAATCTCTCTAATGAACATAGATGCAAAAATTCTCAACAAAGTTCTTGCAAATCTAATCCAACAACATATCAAAGACTTATACATCATGAACAAGTGAGATTTATTCCTGGTATGGAAGATCGGTTCAACGTAAGAAAATCAATCAATGCAATAAATCACATTAACAAATTGAAGGAAAAAAATCACATGATAATCTCAATCAACAAATTCCAGTACCCTTTTTCTATAAGAACACAGCAAAAGATAGGAATAGAGGGGAAATTTCTGAAAATGATAAAAGGCAAATATGAAAAACCTACAGCCAGCCTCATACTCAATGGAGAGAGGTTGAAAGCTTTGCCTCTAAGATCTGGAACAAGACAAGGATGCCCACTGTCACCATTGTTATTCAATATTGTACTAGATCACCATTGTTATTCAATATTGTACTAGAAGTTCTAGCTAGGGCAATTAGACAGGGGAAAAAAAATTAAAGGTATCCAAATAGGAAAAGAGGAAGTACAACTCTCACTGTTTGTGGATGACATGATCATGAACTTAGAAAATTCTGAAGTATGCATGACAAAGCTACTTAAGCTAATGAATGAGTTCAACAAATTGGCAGGATACAAGATCAACATGCAAATATCAGTAATGTTTTTGTATACTAGTACTGAACAACCTGAGGAGGAAATCAGGGGAAAATTCCATTTTCAATAGCAACAAAAAGACTCAAATACCTAGGAATTAATTTAACCAAAGAAGTGCAGGACCTATATGCAGAAAACTACAAACAATACTAAAAGAAATTTGAAGAGAACTAATCAAATGGAAAGACATTCCACATTCATGAATTGGAGGAATAAATACCATGAAGATGCCAACCTTACCCAAACTGATTTATAGATATAATGCAATATCAACTAAAATTCCAACAGTTTACTTTACAGAATTAGAAAAGGCAATTACCAAATTCATTTGGAAGGGAAAGTGTACCTGAACAGCCAAAAGCATTCTAAAAAAGAAGAGCGATGTGGGAGGAATTTCACTGCCTGACCTTGAAACATATTACAAAGCTACAGTGGTCAAAATAGCATGGTACTGGCATAAAGAGAGACACACTGATCAGTGGAATAGAACTGACAATCCATAAATAAACCCTCACCTATATAATCAACTGTTTTTTGACAAACCTACGAAGTTAACATTAATGGGACAAAACTGGCTTTTCAACAAATGGTGCTGGGAGAACTGGATATCTATAACCAAAAGAATGAAAAAGGATCTCTATCTCATATCCTAAACAAGAGTCAACTCAAAATGGATCAAAGACCTAAGTATAAAATCCAGAACCATAAAATTACTAGAAGAAAATGCAGGGAAACATCTTTAAGACCAGTAGTAGGTGGTGGTTTCTTAGACCTTATACCCGCAGCACGTGCAACAAAAGAAAAAATAGATAAGTGGGTCTTTTTCAAAATTAAACATTTTTACAACTTACAGGACTTTGTCAAAAAGGTGAAAAGGCAGCCAACTCAATGGGAGAAAATATTTGGAAATCACGTATCCGATAAAGGCTTAACATCCAGGATATATAAAGAAATGTACAACTCAACAATAAAAAGACAAACAACCCAAGTAAAAAATGGGCAAAAGAGTTGCATAGACATTTGTCAAAAGAAGAAATATAAATGGCAAAAAAAAAAAAAACATTTGAAAAAATGCTCAACATCACTAATGATTAGAGAAATGCAAATCAAAACTATAATGGGATATCATTTCACACCTATCAGAATGGCCACTATTAAAAAGACAGAACTACAAGTGTTGGAGAGGATGTGGAGAGCCAGGAATACTTCTTCACTGTTGGTGGGAATGTAGAATGGTACAGCCACTGTGGAGGATTGTTTGGCAGCTCCTAAAGAAGTTGAATATAGACTTGCCACATTACTGTGCAATACCTCTACTGGGTATATACTCAGAAGAACTGAGAGCAGTAACACGAACAAACTTTGCACACTGATGTTCATGGTGGCATTTTTCATGATTGCTAAAAGTTGGAAACAACTCAGGTGTCCATCAACAGACGAACTGATAAACAAACTGTGTATTCACACAGTGGAATATTATGCAGCTGTAAGAAGAAATGAAGCTGTAAAGTGTATGAGAACATGGATGAATCTAGAGGACATTATGTTGAGCAAAACAAGACAGACACAAAAGGACACATACTGTATGATTGCTCAACTATGAACCAAATGTATTGTGGAGCAGATTGTATGATTCAAAAACAATTTTTTATGTATCCAGTATGTTTAAGTAAGAAATGTATGTTTTTACTCAACTGTGTTTTCTTTTTAGTTTTTAATTGTTTATGTTTTCAATTATTAAATGTACAAAAAAATATTTTTAAAAAGGCTACAAAAGTAAAATGGTGCAACCACTGTGGAAAGTAGTTTGGTGGTTCTTCAAAAGTTAAGTATAAAATTAACATATGACCTGACAGTCTAACTTTTAGGTATATACTCAAAAGAATTGAGACCAAGGAATCAAATGGATATTTTTTCACTGATGTTCATAACAGCAATAGTCACAATAGCCAAAAGGTGAAAGCAACCCAGTGTCCACAAGCTGATGACTATATAAACATAACATGGTATATATACTCAATCGAATATTATTCAGCTGTAACAAGGACTGAAAAAATTCTGATACATGAGACAACATGGGAGAACCTTGATGGCATCATGTTGAGTGAAAATGGCCAGACACAAAAGGACAAATATTGATCTCACTTATATGAAATAACAAAGGTATGCGAATTCATAGGGAAAGAAAGTAGATTACAGGGTAACAATGGTGTGGATGGGAGTGGGGAATGGGGAGTTAATGCTTAATGGGTACAGAGTTTCTGGTTGGGGTGATGGAAAAGTTTTGGTAATGTACAGTGATGGTGGTAACACAACATTGTGAATGTAACTAACACCACTTAATTGTATACTTGAACATGGTTAAAATAGGAAATGATAAGTTTGATATATGTTACCACAATAAAAATTTAAAAACAAGCAAAAAAAGTTTATGCATTTTTAAAATCTAATTTATTTTAATTTACTTTGTTTCTGGTTTGCTTGTCTGTCTGCTCAGTGTTTGTTTGCTCACCTTCTCCAGGAGGCACTAGGAACTGAACCTGGGACCTCCCACATGAGAGGTGAGTGCCCAATGACTAAGCCACATCTGCTTCCCATGGGCTGCTGTGTTGGCTGGCTGCTTGTTGCAGTGGCGGCGGTATCTAATTCTGTTGCCTCAGGTCCCTCTCTTATTTTAGGAGGCACCGAATCTGATCCCAGAACTCCCATGTGGTAGGCAGGCTCCCAAGTGGTTGAGCCACATCCACTTTCCAGTTTTAGCATTTTAAAATAAATAATTAAAAATTTTAAAATAAAAAAGGGTGCATTATTCAGAGCCACCCACCTATTAAGAAGCTGAGTTGAGATATGAACTAGTCTTTTAATTTCAAGTCTCGTGTTCTTTCCCCTGTGTCATTAACTTTATGGTGTCTTCCTATGTACAATGTTGGTAGATTACGGCAATGAAGTCAGAGTGAAAAGTATAAACAGGTGTGTGGATATCAAAGCTAACGGAATGGGAATATGACAGGGACACAAAGGTCTAAGGTTAAAAATGGATATTACCAGTAAAAGGGAGTAGGTGTAATGCAAAGGATTAACAAAAATAAGAAATAGTCCTGGAGCACAGGACTATTGAAAATCATGTTCCACTAAGTTGATAAGGAAAAAGACCAAAGGTAAGTTCATTCATTGTAGTAAGTAGCCTGGGACAGAACAAAGGAAACAGGGTGGCAGGTGCTCCATGGGCTTGTAATGGGAAGCCCTGAGC